>NC_139515.1:69193254-69481633 GCF_947247035.1 Vipera ursinii
AGTGGGATGTCCTGAACATTAAACAAGCAATTATAAATTGCTCCATTAGCAATAGCACTTAGACTTACAGTATATACCGCACCATAGTGCTTTACAGTACTCTCTGGGAGGTTCACAAAGTCAGAATTATTTGCATATTACCCCTAACAATTTGGGTTCTTATTTTACTGACATCAGAAGGATGGAAGGCTGAGTCAACCTTGAGCCCTGTCAGGATCAAACTCCAGGCTATTGGCAGAATTAGCCTGCAATACTACATTCAAATACTGCGCCACCAGAGATCCTTACCCTTACTCATTACCCCCAAGATATGCTCACTTTAGTAGTAAAATTGAGTAAGATTACCTTGTGATAGAAGGCCATTTGTCTTCTTCACAAAGGTGCTGGCTGTGATTGACTATGCACCTGGATTAAACATAGCTGATTAGGTTGATAAAGCTATTTTGTAAAGTCCCAAAAAACCACTGTCAAATCAGTGTAAATTGCTGGTGAATTGTACATCTCTGTTAATCAGGTTCAACTGTTTTTGATCATCTTCTAGGCCCAATTTCACGGATAACAGCATCCAAGGTTGTAGTTTCCTAAGCAAGGGAGTTCTGTGGGTTTCTTGCTTGATCTTTAAAGCATTAATATAATTTGGAATCAGGGTTGTATAAGAAAGGGAATAAGTAAACTTGGGCTCTTTGATGTCTTAGTTAATAAAAGAGATTTTTGAATATAGTAAGGAGTTTTCAGATAAGTAATAAGGCTAGGTCACCATGACTTTCCACTTAATTTTATAGATTTTTATTTGCACCAATTTTCAATTAAAAATGAAATTGAAAACTTGGTAAGTCAGATCTGTGGGCAGAAGAGGGTTTAACATGCCTTAGATAAAGGTAAACAATCTTTGGGGCCAAAAGAACATTTGATATTTGTGGGCAGAATGACGCCTACAAAACATATAACATGTAAGAGTTCCAAAATAAGCTAGAGAACAAAAAAAGGGACTCTTTGGCAGATTGATGTCAGTGGTTAAAAAAAGATAGTAGCAGCCATTCTTGCATTGCTCATTATCTGGTCTAGATAAGGATAGGCTTTGTTCTGCCTAATGTTTGACCTCCTTAGAATCCTAGACAGACTTTGTTTTCATTCTTAAGGCACAATTCAATATTTTGAGGGATATATATATATGGGCATTTTTCAGCCATGAAACAGAGAAACCTGAAATATCAGACGGAAAGAAGTGTTTGTAGACGGCCTAGGTTTGTGTCTACAGAAGAAGTGGAGAAAAAGAAAAGCAGGTTGGTGACTAGGATGTGTGTGTGTGTGTGTGTGTGTGTGTATGTACCTCATAATTTGATTTGTAATTTGGAAAGTATGTACGTGCTTATGTATGTGTCTAGATCTCCAGAACATTCTGTTTTTCCTGGGGATTCTATCAGCCCAGAGTGGTACATTTTGCAAACCATCCTGATTGATTTCCCCAATCTGTTTCCTGCCAGAGATACTGGTCCAACACCAGTAAAATTCCTAGCAAGTTTTAAATTCAAGGGAAATGGAGTGTGGGGGCGGGGGGGCAGAAGCGAACCGAAATGACTATTATATGATGCAATTGCTGTCTGCAAGTCCTGAAGAGAGCCCTAGTGTAGAGGTTAAAGTTCAATAATAGATAATCAGGTGCACTGGAATTCAAGGATATCCACCGGATGTGGTTAAAAAAAGTTCTAGATGGCAGTCTAGATGATGTGATCAAAGTTTTGTCTGGTTTTTTTTAATGTGCATTTTGTGTGAGGATCAAACTAAGTGTTCTCAATGAAGACCAAGAATAAGGGTCATCACTGAAAGTATTGCTGGTTGCTTCAATTTCCCCTCCTTCATTCAACTTCTAGGTGTTCTTAACACTTGCTTCAAAGTTGCATTCTGAATCAGAATTCTTTGACTTTGCTTGATGGTCAGTTTTTTTCCTTTGCATTCTATATAAGAGAGTGTTGGCTAATTCTGCAATCTCTTTATTTACAAGCAGGAAAGAGCAATCAAAGGAAAGCGCTACACACATTCCACCTCACTGGGACCAGTCAGCTTTACCAGAACTGGGATATAAGGTAGGTTTCACTAAACTGGGTAGATGGTTCTATATTCCTAGGGCAGTCATTCAAGTCAGAATGTTACATAATGTGTGTCTGTGTGTTGTGTGTGTTTGTATTTTAAGTCAGGCACTGTGCATAGTGGTATCATAACAAATAGACAAATGGCTATTCTTCTGGAATACAAATGCTGGTATTCCATCCTTGGCAAGTTCTGGTTTTATAGCTGATCATTATTCAGATTTTCGTAATCCTTTATTTTAAATGTTTTGTTTTGAGTCCCTTAATACATGTTTTGAGGAAGTAAGAAGTTTTTATTCTACCTCTTCCTCTGTGTGAAGGTGTATGAGAGTGTACTCTAATAAAATGTAAATTAACAGTCCAATAAACACCAGCAATGGAAAATTTGATATTGACAACAAAACTCATATCCAGTAATGTTAATAATGGTGGGTTTACTTTTTCAATTAATTATTATTCTGCCATTTCCATCTCTATAAAATAAGGAGTAAGGTAGCTTGATGATAAATAGGTTACAGAGAACAAAGAATGAAATTGGTAGCTAAGGTCAGAATTAAGAGTCAATATGCTGTGCTAGAAAGACTGAGGCTAAAGGCTCCTTCTTATGGGAAGGATGCTTACTGAATGATTTGAGGCCAATCTACTTGATTTCTGGCCTAATCAATATCAGGGGGTTGATGTTAGATTGAAACTGAAGTGAGAGCAAGGCAATTAACCATGAAATAAGCATCTCGGCAATTATGCCTTTCTCAGAGCAAGTCTGCCTGCTAAGCCTGAGGTAAGAGAAAATGAAGGTCTGTTTGGCAGTCACAGAAGTGGCCATTTTCTATGGGAACTTCCTTCCATCCTTTCAAATGACATAGATCCCAAAGAAGGATTAGCCCCATTTTTAAGCCTTCTAAAGACTTAATGGTTTTGGTCATTTCAGAGGACCTTCAGAAATTGACACGTGTTAGCACTGAGGAGGCTGTTTCATCTAACGTTGTTGTATTTCATGTAGTGTTTTAAATATTTTAGAAGTGGGACACATCATATATCTTTCTATAGTTCAAACTATATATTGCTTAGACTGAAGTGGTAAATAAATCTTAGGAAAAAGTTCCTGTTTCTTAAAATGCCCTGTTAAGAGTCATATAGTGGGAGAACTCAGAACAGGCCCAAGCTGGATGAGATATTATTCTGTAACTTCAGTTAGGCAGTAGTTGCTAAGCTCTTGAGAACTTGTTAGAAATTTATGTGACAAAGAAAGGAAACTCAGTTCTCTGAGAGTTCAGATCTTTTAACTTCTTGAACCAGACAGACATTGTCCTCTTGCTATTTGCTATTCAGCATCAGGATTAAATATTGACACTGATTAAAAATACCATTGTAAAAGGAATATGCAGGATGGCTCATTGTCCTAGTTTGATCATCCTTGGGAAGTATACTCAAAGGGTATGAAGATGATTCAACACATAGATCTAAGTCTTCTCTATCTCATCTTCCCTGATCCGTGAATGCCTAACGAATCTGTGACTTGTTTTGCTTGGTAAATTAGGGCAGATAAATTTATTTCAAATTTTACTGCATATATTAAATTTCTGTCTCATATTTGAGACCCATGTTTATAACCTTTTTTTCCCCTTTGCAGCTGATCAACCTCCTTCTATCCTCCAGTGAGTATATAAAAGTCCAGACTAATTTTCAGCGTACACTGCCCAAGGCCACAATATTGGCCATCAAAAGAATCCAGAATGTGTCTCTTTGGGAAGTTTATCATTGGTACGTGCAAACCGGCTCCATTGTTGTCATTGGCTTTTCTGAAATTAATTTTTTCAAAAGCTTCATGTTTCTGTTGCATAGCAGAATGCGCTTGAAAGAATTTCTCAGTGTTATTTAAATTCAAAGTACTGAGGGTTGATCATGGTTGTATTTCCAGGGAGCAGAGAATTTAAGTCTTTCTTACTCTTCGGGGACCACTCTCTGATGGGCACCTAGCTCATTATCTGGTTGAGAGCTTCTGTCTTCATGTATAGTGGTTATCTTAAGTTCATGGAATGTAAATAAGAGTTCTTTTCATGGCAGAATGTTCATTTTCTTTGACATATCTTTTCCCCAATAATGTGAAAGCTTTCCTTTGTCATAGTGTAAATGTTGCTTATTGGACCAAAGTGGAAAATCCATTTGTTAGCTGTAACATGAGGAATCCATTATCATGGCTAAGGAAGACTTGGCGGTGGTAGCTTAGAACAATGTTTCACAATCTTGGCAGTGCCTGGACTTCAACTCCTAGAAAATTGTGGAAATTAAAGAACTGAAGAAGATTCTTGGATGACATCTTCAAGGGAAAAAAAACCAAGAAAGTCCAGCTGCTTTTTCAAAAGCACTTTTGGGATCTGGATGATTGTGAATCTCCATAGACGTTAATGTTCAAATACCTTGAGTTGAAGAACACTGACTTAGATTAAGGAGTACAATTCATGGGTCTACTACTTGTTGCAAGTCGAGAGAAAAAGAGCTCTGTAGGCACAGAAGGAGCCTGCCGGGATACATATTGAAGAGTTGGAGGGAAGACATTTTTCTTTAAAGATATTTTCTGAACAAAATCTCCCTTTGTAAATGATGCATAAAGGAGATAAGATGTGAAGTAAGCAGGTCTGGGTTTGGAAACACTTCATATCAGAAACCAAGCTAACATATTAAAATATTTGATTCAACTTCAGTTTTCAGAATTTTATGGAAACAATAATAATTGAGAAAATAAATTGTACATTCTGATAGGAAAACAAATGGTAGAATATATAGCTTTCTTTATTTTTCTTTATTTTACCACAGCATGATGTAGTAATATTCCCCCAACAATATTTCATGGAAATAGTATCTTTGTGGATGTTTCTAATCTCAATAGAAAGCTGTTCTGTTCTTGCTGTAACACTATCTGTGTATGGGCAGGAAAAAGGTATATGCAGAGTGGCCTGGAAGGAGCTCTTCTTGATTTGTTAGTCAGATTGTCTTGATCTCCCATATAACTCCTGGAGTACAAAGAGAATGAAACATTTTTGTAGTGGAATGGAAAATTAAAAGGAAAGACTAGTGCCAAGGAGGAGTCATTTCAAAAAGATGAGCAGGACATTGAAACAGCAGTTTTTCCATTACAAATTTCTCCTCACTTAACTCTGTAACTTGGGGCAATTAATTATGGGAGGAAGAATTAAATCATGAAAGATTACGAAGAAATAAGATATGTACAGTATTTGCAAAATGTTTTTTATCTGTAATAGTTCCCTATTGGGTTTTAGTAAAACACATTTGATTTACTAGTTAAATATGTCTAACTTGTCTTTTGATTATTAATAGACAACGTATAAAAAAAGCCAAAACAAAATGAAAAATCTTCCAGAATTAGCAGAACTTTTAGCACCTAAAAACTAGTAGACACTAGGTGGGATCCACATGCTCCCAATCTCTTGAGTATTAGCTTTGATTAATCTCAGCAAGCATGGCTCAGCTCTTTGGGTGGGGTTCAAATATATTTGGCTAGCAAAATGTTGGAGGCAGCCAAGTGTAACTAGGAAGATGCTCAGAATACGCAAAATAGTAAACTGTACTCTTTCAGTAATTTAGCTCATGACATCTCAATTCTAAAGACCACATGTACTGAGACATTGCAAGCCACAGATGCCACCACAGAAGAGGAGAACCCAGCTTCTCTTATGGAGTCTACCATCCATTAGTGTTCATCCCTAGAACAAGATACCATTAACAGCAATGTTTCTCAATCTCAGAAACTCTTAAGATGTGTGAATTTCAATTCCCAGGATTCCCTAGCCGGCTGTGCTGACTAGGCTATTCTGTGAGTTGAAGTTCATGAATCTTAAAAGGTGCTGAGGTTGAGAAACTGATTAAGAGACTTCAGTATCTAGGATAGGATACTTAGTATCAAGTATCCCCTTGCCAGTTCCTATTTTATTTTTCCATGATCATATTTGTGTCATTTTTTCATGTTTATAGGCAGAAAGAGCAAATGAAGAAAGCAAATGGGGGAAAGGATGTAGATGAAAGGTCTCTGTTTCATGGAACAAGTAAAAACCATGTTGATGCTATCTGCCAGCAGAATTTTGATTGGAGGATCTGTGGTGTTCATGGTACAGCTTATGGCAAAGGTAACTTTTATTGTGTTTTGTGTGCAATAATTTAATAGAAGTTGATGCACTTCCTATACTTCTATACCATCTATTTGGACTCAAAGTGGATGGGGAATTCTGACCATCCAAATGTTGTTGAATTGGTTTCTAGTACCTGTCTTCAGTGATTGGTTGGAAATAATGTATGTTGACATTTAACATATCTGAAGGGCATCTGGTTAAAAAAGAATGTAGTAAAATATTTACAAGAAAAAACCCTCTGCCCTAGATACAGTATGTGTAAAACCTATTATTCAAACGTGGGAGGTTCAGTTCCTTCTTTGAATTATGCTGATCCAGCTGTTTGGGGGTGGGCCTGGCCCTGTTTAAATGATTTCAAATTTTAACATTAGATTTATTTGCTGCGTTTATATCCTGGTATCCAGGAGGTTAGGCTGGCACACATCTTTTATTCCAGTTTTATCCTCATCAAGGTGGATGGAGTTGAGATGTAGGGACTGGTCCAAACCAGTATGGATTTGAATTTTGGTCTTCCCAATCCTTGTTTAGCATTAAAACCACTAAATACACTACATCCGCTTGTTGAATTTGTAGAATGTCCTCTTTTGCTTTATGTCTTTCTTCTTTATAGGAAGTTACTTTGCAAGGGATGCTGCATATTCTGATAACTACAGCGGAGTCAGTTCTTCTATCAAGACCATGTTTCTCGCCAAAGTATTGGTGGGAGATTTTACAAACGGCTGTTCTTCCTATCTCCGCCCCCCCGCCAAAAATAACCAGAGCAGTCTTTTCTATAACAGCTGCGTGAACAGTCTCCTGAATCCATCCATTTTTGTCATTTTTGAGAAGCACCAGATTTATCCAGAATATCTGATTGAATACAAAAATTAAATTTGTGAGTAGACCATGTATTCCTACTAAATGAGGTACTTTCTGGATGACCGTTGAAGACCTTAGTCATGTTAGCAGTTTCCGCGTTTTATTGATTGATTTTTAAACAAGTTTTTAATAGATTAAAAAAATATCCTCTCTTTTGCCTTCCCCCTGCAATTGGGTATCCTAAATGTAAAAAGCAGACTTAATTTTTACTGTCAAAGCTAATGCTAAGTGCTTTTTTTAAAAAGAGATGCTATTCCTTGCTCAAGGAGGAATAATTATGCTTTCATTATACTTGTTCTGATAGCTGTATGTCATGTAAAATCCAGGATAATCCTTTTGTATTCAATGAGGAAATTTAATCAGTTGAATCTGAAATTACTTATTGACTAGGTTTTCATAGGGGAGGCACACCCATAATGCTTAGCCTTAAATAATATCACCATCACCACCATCCCCTTTGCATTAATTGCAGCAGGGGACTGGAGTGGTTTGAAAAGGTGCTTTGGGACAGTATGTACACACACACTATATGTACATGAGGCAGTGTATTATGTACATATGCCTTATTCCCATAGATATGGTGTCCTCACACTTGTTCTGAAACAATTTTATAATCTTAAATCTGAAGCACTGGATATCTCTAAATACCAGATAAATTTACAAGTGCCCACCTGAAGAAATACTGATTTTAATAATCTCTAATGTTCTTTTTGAAATTGTTCTACTGTTTTTAAAGTAAATTTTAATATTTTAGTATTAAACTGTTAAATGGCTGTTCTGTCTTTCTAAGGGCATGAGGGTAGAGACAGACCTTCAGTTCAGATTACCCTGTCTGTACATCTTGAAACTCCATATGAATCATATAACTCTTGACTGCTATTTAAGTTCTAGAAGTAAATACTTTTTATGTCTTTTGTAGTATGTCTTTTTTTTAAAACTTTCCAAATATGACTTCAGAATATTCTCTCAGCATGGGATTACAGCCCTAATCAGCTGTAAAACATCAAGATGAGGAATGCTATTATAGCATTTTTCTCTGATTTCCTTTGCTAACTTTTGTGCTTCCTCTTTGATACAGTGATATATCATTGTATATAATGATACAAAAAAAATTATTACATCTCCAGTCACTAGTGACTAACTTCTTAAAATTTTAGATTTGGAATATAAAATATATGTTGGTAATGTTGCTTAGGAACTTGCCATCTGCTTAAATAAACTTTAGCAAAAGAAGTCTTGTTTGATTGTATTAATGAGATAATATCATTTTGTTACATCTCAGTGGATATATAATTGACAGTGGTGACTTCATCATGTGCTACTGAAATTTCTGGATACAGCCCTTTAGTGAGAATATGATGAATGTAGTTGAATGGGTCCTTTACTGAATTTTGCAGATACTGGAGCAAACCATATCTAGATACAGCTGTAAAGCTGTTTTTGGTTTTTTTCTGCTTCAGATAAATAACTGATTTTACCTTAAGGAGCCATTCTTCCCAACATATCTGCTTTCTCTAAGTATAAATTATAAGTTGATGCTATAAAATTTACATATATTTTTGCTTTATTGTTTACTGAAATTCTCAAGATAGATGCCTTATAACAAATAATATAAAGAAATCACTGTCTATGGTTTAAAAGCCAACAAGGGGTTTTAAAAAAAGTGTTAATGATTATGTATGTTGGAAGTTTCAGCACTGTACCAAATCAATGCGGTCTCATTTCAAAAGTGAAGTTTCAGAATCTTACTGTCAGGACCCACCCCAATCCACATCTTAGGAAAGAAAGAACCAGGAATTGTCCAAAAGGAGCTTTTACTAAAACATGGTTGGTAATGAGAATACGAGACAGGATCTGAAACTGTGTTACAGTTTGGTACTTTTAAAGAGTCCCCGAGTCAAACCCCTCCCCATAAACCATCTGGTCAGTCCCAGATCAATGAAAATTCAGGTGTCAAACCCTTCCATGGGAAAGAGGGATCTTCCCATGCCTTTACGACAATTACCTCCTTCCTTTCAGATTCTAATCGGAGATACAAACCAGATCTCTTTCCCCCCCCCTTCCTTTGTTGTTCTCAGTTCAAAGGTTCTTCCCCTGGTCTTTGATAGAGTTTTATGAATGGGATATAAATGGATTCTGACACTTACTAGCTGTGGAAATTTTGCAGATAAATAAGAGCATTATGAGGTAACAAGACGAGTACCCTGGTTTACTTTGTACAGAATGCAGATAGCTGGTCTATAGTACTATTTTTTTTTAAGAATGAATAGAGGTAAATCGACTGTACTGTAATAAAGGGAATTTACAAGTGATTTTAGAATCCTTTTATTGTCTACATGTAAAATAAATACAGGTACAACTTATAACCATTTGTTTAGTGATGGTTTAAACGGCAATGAAAAAAAGTGACTTATAATCAGTGCTCACACTTAACAATCCTCACAGTATCCTCACAGTCCTGTGACCAAATTGCAGATGCTTGACAACCAGCATGTATTTCTAACAATTACAGTATCCAGAGGTTGTGTGATTCCCGTTTGCCACCTTCTCAGCTGGCTTTCAACAAGCAGTTAATGGTGTGTGAGGCGGGCAGATTTGCTTAATTACTGTGTGATTTACTTTACAACTGCAGTGATTCACTTAACTGTGGCAAAAAGGTCATAAAATAGATCACAACTCACTTAACAATGCCTTGCTTAGCAATGGAAATCCTTTCCCAAATGTGGTTGAAAGTTGAGGACTGCCTGTGTATGCATAAAGTATACATATAATGTCTAACATTTTAATAATCAAGAACAGTTTAGAACAGTTTCCATACAAAACACATTCTTTAAAACATTGATAAAAGCAGTTTTCTTCAAGTTCTGCTTTAAAAGCTAACAATTTTCAACTGAAACAAAATATGAATTTCTTGAAAAAAAAATACGGTAGAACATGTTACATAAATAACAGCAGCGCATTTTTATTTTATTTCCAGTTCTCACAATTACTATGAATTACCATTAACCAAGCAAGCCAGAAGATGAAAAAGGGTTATAAGCTATCATGTGTGGATAGGGAACCAGATCAGAGAAGACTGCCTTGTTTGGTTTCTGGTGGGAAGAAAGGGCAAAATACTAGATTCCAGACTGTCAGTTACATCTTGGGTTGCACAATTGTCCAGCTAAATCTGCCCATGATCTTGGACAGGGGAGGAACAACTCTTAAGAGAAAATAGAAGCTAAGCTGAGGACTGATCAGCTATAACAACCTGAATTTTTTTAAAAAAACTTACTTTTTAATAACAGCTGAAGCAGTTTATTTTGTGAGCATCCTATTGTCATTATTACTAAATTTCCCCTCCACACATCAAAAAATTAAACATGCTTTCAAAGTCTAGATGCATATTGGGCACTAACAGTTAAGTCTTCAAGCACAGAGGTTAACTGTCTTTGTAAGAAGGCAGACGCTAGAGATTTCAAATAGTAGAAGAGACAGCTGAGCAGGGTGTTCTGGGGTAAGAGCTTTGGTGCCTTTAACAGTTTTTACCGTGTTACAAATACATTTTCAGCATGAGGGAAGCCAAAGCATCTCCTGAAAAAGAAATGGGAAGATGCGACTATCTTAACGAGAAACAATCTTGATGAAGACGCCATCCCTTGGTCCTAGTGTGCCGTGAGATTTGACCTGCAAAGGGATCTGGGAAGAGGGTGAAGAACCAAAATGCAAAACAAGTTAGGAAGCATCAAATGATATAGGAAAGGGAATTTTCTACTCTGTACTTCCCAAGTTTCATATTTGTGTGAGTTGGAAGAGGGCTACAATAAAGCAAACATGAAACTAGAATTAGAGGGATCCCGGTTCAAACTGATTGGTAGGAAAAATAAAGAAGGGAGACTGTACATGGTGCCCAGAGGTCCTGGATAAATGAGATATAAAACTAACAATATACCTGAAATGCCTAGCAGGTATCTCAGGATGTTTTCCAGTCAGATCAACCATCAGAGAGAGTCTGGCTGGCAACCATCCTTCCTTGCAGTGTGCTACAGTGTTTGTTTTAGGAATATTGGGGGGCAATGTTACATGAAAGGTCTACCTTATTTTTCAAAAGAACCTTTGATCCACCAAGAGAGGGTGAGATACAAGTATACCCTTCAGAGCAATCTCCATAATATATTGTATATCTAGCTCAGTCTAGAGTAAAGGAAAGAGTGGCCCAATTGATATTCTTGATCTTAATTCCATATTCTATTCTTGGAGTTAAAAACAACCATACTGGTGGATTTTTAAAAATGTTTGATTTTATGGAGTAAATGTATATGAATTTTTCAAAATAAAGGATGGGTTGCCCATGCCTGGTCTGGAGACCATGTTGGAAAACCAGGAGATGCTCTTTCTCTCTCTTTTTGCTTTGCGTTCATTTCATCTTGAAAGCCATGTTGGAGATACAGGGGAAATAGCTATAAATCTATTTGTACAAAAGAGAAATGAAAAAGTGTTCCTCCCCTCAGGGCCTAGTTATTTGCTTTTTGTTACTATCTTTTCTGCAAGAATTAAAACATGCACAAACCTGGGTCTTGGGGCAGGTTTTGAACATGAACCTTTGCAAAATTCGTAACAGTGCAATTTTTATCACCATCAAGGCCAACTTCATGCCAATGCAGCCACGAGGACCTGCCCCAAAGGGCAGATAAGCAAAAGGCTGCTGCTGCTGCATAGCCTCAGCTGTAAATCTGTGGGCAAAGTTAAAATATTGGTTGAGAAATTGAGCATTTTCATTTTAAAGCACTGAGTAGGCAGTGTTTGTATGGCTTGTTTGATAATTAAGACATAGCGGTTCCATTCATATAGAGGTAGTACATGACTTACAATCATTCATTTAGTGACATTCAAAATTATAATGGTACTTGTAGGTGACTTGCAACTGGTCCTTGCACTTATAACAGGGGTCCTCAAACCTGGCCACTTTAAGACTTGTGGACTTCAACTGGCTGGGGAATTCTGGGAGTTGAAGTCCACAAGTCTTAAAGTGGCCAGGTTTGAGGACCCCTGGCTTATAACTATTGCACCATCCGCATGGTCACATGATCAGAATTTGGGAACTTGGCAACTGGCATGTATTTATGATGATGCAGCATTCCAGGGTCTTGTGATCACCATTTGTGATCTTTCCAGAGGCTTCCCACAAGCAAAGTGGGGACCCAGATTCATTTAACAACCATGTGATTCATTTAATTGCAGTGGTTCACTTAATAGCAAAAAAAGTTCATAAAACTGGCTGTGATTTCCTTAACAACTGCCTTGCTTATCATCAGAAATCCTGTTCCCAAATGTGGTGGGACCAGTCAAGGAGTACCTATGTTGTGTTCTGTGGGAGGGTACACATTTTGCATTATTTAATTTAATTTTATTAAATTTATATACCGCCCTTTCCCGAAGGACTCTGTGGTTTACAGGGTATTTAAAATCAAACAGTACGAAATATAAAAGTTAAAAAACAATTAAAAAGATTAAATTATCCCTTAACTAAAAACCTCAGTTAAAAATTCTCAGCCTGGGCCGGAGAGCTCAAAGAGCCAGGTCTTCAGGTCCCGGCGGAATGAACGAAGGTCAGGGGCGGTCCTAAGCACCACGGGCAGCTGGTTCCAGAGGGCAGGCACACCCACAGAGAAGGCCCTCCCCCTGGGTGTTATCCGCTGGCAATCTTTTACTGGCGGCACCCTGAGGAGACCCTCCCTGTGCGAGCGCACTGGACGAAGGGAGTTTGATGTTGGCAGGAGGTGTTCCCTCAAATATCCCGGACCCAGGCCATTTAGGGCTTTATAGGTCATCACCAGCACCTTGAATCTCACCCAAAGGGCAACCGGAAGCCAATGCAGCTCGCGGAGTAGAGGTGTTACTTGGGAGTATCGGGAGGCCCCCATCACAACTCGCGCGGCCGCATTCTGCACCAGTTGAAGCCTCCGGGTGGTCCTCAAGGGCAGCCCCATGTAGAGAGCGTTGCAGTAGTCTAAACGGGAGGTCACAAGCGCATGAGTGACTGTGCGTAGGGCATCTCGGTCCAGGTAAGGTCGCAACTGGCGCACCAGGCGAACCTGGGCAAAAGCCCCCCTGGTCACGGCACCTATATGGTCTTCAAAATTGAGCTGTGAATCCAGGAGGACGCTCAAGTTGCGAGCCCTATCAACGGGGGGGGGGTAACACCTCACCCCTCCATCGTTAAAGGTGGAATGAACTGGTTAGTCCGAGATGCCGATATGCACAGCCACTCAGTCTTGGCAGGATTGAGACGAAGCCTGTTTCTCCCCATCCAGACCTGGACCGCCTCCAGGCAACGGGACATCACGGCGAGGGCATCGCTAGGTTGGTTCGGGGTGGAAAGAAAGAGTTGGGTATCATCAGCGTACTGATGATACTCCACCCCGAAACCACGAATGACCTCACCCAGTGTCTTCATATAGATGTTGAACAGGAGGGGAGAGAGAACCGACCCCTGCATAATACTGCATAATACTGCCTCCCAGTGCTTTGTTGTTGTTATCTGTACAATAAATAATGCGATTTGACAGATTTAACATTGTGATTTGAACAAAGAACTATAAGCCCATGTACCTCTCAGGAATAAACTTTTCAGGGTCTGGCCAGAACTTTGGATTATAATGGAGATGTCCAACAGCAATTTCTATAATAGCGCCAGCTGGGACTTGCTGCTGCAGCACTAAACAGTCTTTTGCTGCTTCCCGGGTAAACCTACAAGAGCAAAGATTACATATTCCAGAAATAAGAAAGCAAAATCATGGCAATGAAGCACTTGAAGAAGCCTTCGTTGTAAGCCATTTCAGGCCTTAGCTGCTGTGTCTACGTAGGAAAAGTATTATTACAAAAATCAATGCAAAGAAAATTGGATGAAGAATAGAATAGAATAGAATAGAATAGAATAGAATAGAATAGAATAGAATAGAATAGAATATAATAGAATAGAATAGAATAGAATAGAATAGAATAGAATAGAATAGAACTGGAAGGGACTTTGGAGGTCTTCTAGTCCAGCCCCCTGCTCAAGCAGGAGAACCTATATCATTTCAAATAAGTGTCTTAAAAATCTCCAGTGATGGAGTGCCCACAATTTCTGGAGGCAACCTGTTCCACAGGTTAATTGTCCTCACTGTTAAGAAGTTTCTCCTTAATTCCAGGTTGCTTCTCTCTTTGATCAGTTTCCAACCATTGTTTCTTGTCCTACCCTCTGGTGCTTTGGTGAATAACTCGATCCCCTCTTCTTGGTGGCAGCCCCTCAAATACTGGAATACTGCTATCATGTCTCCCCTATTTCTTCCTTTTCTTTAGACCAGCCAAATCCAAGTCCTGCAGCCATTCTTTGTATGTTTTAGTCTCTAGGCCTTTAATCATCTTAGTTGCTCTTTTCTGAATTTTTCCCAAACTCTCAACTTTTTTTTGGTGATATGCTGACCAAAGTTGGCTGTAGTATTCCAGGTGAGGTCTTACTAGACAGGAAGATGGGAGCTGATGAAACTGAATATTTTGCTAGTCCTTAAAAGCTAGTCCTAGGCTTCTACTTTATTTTTAGGAACAACTGAAAAACCTTTTTTTACTTGAACTGAGACAATTCCACATGACAACTTCTGTCTTGAAATGGAAAATTTATCTATCTATCTATCTATCTATCTATCTATCTATCTATCTATCTATCTATCTATCTATCTATCTAGTTATATGTTGCCCAATTGTGAAGGCTCTAGTCTAGGCAAAAGAAATAGAAGAGAAAGACGGAGGGAGGAAAGAAAGGGAAAAAAAGAAAGAAAAAGAAAGACTCAATCAAAATTCCATTGGATTTCCTGGAATTTCCCCACCAGCTGATGGTTGTGAATATTTTCCACCCAGAATGCAGGGAAAAGTATGCTACAGAGAACATAACTCACCTGTATATTTGCATCATAACTCAGCCTTGTTGGGATGTGCTGTGATAGGGAAAAAAGGTCTAAAAAAGAGCCAGTGCTGTGCATGAATTCTCTTCATTTGACCACTATACTGTTAAATGATACTTATTTTGTTCTGTCCGAATACAGCAGACAAAGCGGAGTGTCTTTATAAAGCCTGTGAGTTACCTGAGAGAAGGAAATCTGAAATATGTCAAAAATGCCAAGTCCATTTTTGCTCCTTCCATTCAAAGTCATATTTGATTATGATGGTTCCAATATATTATTCTTTACTGCCAAGTTAAAATGTTTTCTAATATTTGTTTCTTTTATTGCTACTTTTAATTACCCAGAACAATTTTCTGACATTTATTTCTTGATATTTTTAAAGCAGTTTTGCATTTTGAAACTGCATTGTTTTAAAGTAAAAAAAAGTAAACAGTTTGAAATTTCTGATGGAAAAAGAAAAGATATGGTTGAAAACAAAACAAGATGTCACCTGCTTTAAAAATACTGGATTCAGCTTGATTTATAATGTTAGAAAGACTATTGAGAATATGCTAACAGATGACTTTATTTTGGCATAAGATACAAATACCTACTCAACGTGTTATTGTTTTGTGGGGTAAGAAATATTATGCAAAGCAAAAAAGTAGGAAGTCTTAAGGAGAAGTACAAGATAAGCACATAGAAATCTAATTCATTGCAATTTATGCAAATACATTTACCATAGCTCTCCATACTGTTCCTGCATACGACACATGTTTTCATCAAATCCATATATACATCCATACATTTCCTTTCATTCTGTAAAGGTCTCGCATTCTCTTTCTGAAAAAAGCCTGATTCATATTAATTTACTCTCCATATAACCAAATCACATCCTTCCTTCATCCTGGATCTCGTTAACATGATTGCTTTTTTTGACAATCATTCCTGATAAGAGACCACATACAATCTGCTACCTTTCTGCCAGCATTTGCACACTTTAAAATGTACCTATCCATTTTCCTATCTATCAATTTTAATTTTTTGTTGAAGAATATTTGTTGGCAAATGTTTAAGAAAAAGTCAACTGTATAACCTTGATCAGTAATTTCACGTAGCAGTTGAACAGCTACAGATAGTCAGTGCTTACCATCGATAATTGAGATTGGCAATTCTTGACACCAAGCATTGCAGTCATAAAATATGATGTCACATGCCCATGCTGACTTAAGACAGCAGTTGCAGGAGTTACAGTTACCATTGTTAAGCTAATTCTGCATGGTTGTTGGGAATAATGTCATGTGATTTGCAACCTCCTGCTGGCTTCCCCACTGACTCTGCTTGTTGGAAGTCACCAGTGAAGGTTGCAAATGGCAATCGTGTGACTGTGGGAAGCTGCCATATATATCATAACTCAGGGGTCTCCAACACCCAGTCCACAAACTGTTGGAACTAGGCCATGAAAGCGGTAGGCGAGTGCACAAAGCTTCATTTGTGCATGCACAGGATCTAGATTATGTGCTCAAAACCATCCCTACCCCATTGTCACTGCTGCAGGTCCATAAAGCTAGAAAGGTTGGGAACCACTGTCATAAGTGCAAGCCAGTCACTAAGTACTCAAATTGCAATCTTGTGATTGCAGGGATGTTGTAATAGCCATAACTATCAGGAACCATCATAAGTATCCCTTGTTCAACTTCCAGTATGATGTAGTGATACGGATGCAGGAAGGTAGAGCTCTGGTTTCTAACCCCAATTTCGCCATGCTGGGGGCCCTAAAAGGGCCTAATCTCACCCCAAAGAGGCGAGGAAGAAGGAGGGATGCCTCGTTGATCATGGAGAGATGGTCTTTCTGTTTGATCCAAGGAAAGCTCTCCCAACTGGCAGGGGAAAGACTGGCTACATCCCTGTGGCAAGCCTCCAACTACTGACAGCTGAAGAAACAAATACTAACTAGCAGATCGTAAACAGTGTGTTTGGAACTGGGTGAGAATATTTGATCCTTTCTTTACTATTTTTTAACTGAATTTCCTAGAAAAGGCTCCCCAAAAGGTAAAAACCTCTGAACGTGAGAAGGAAGGAGACTGTAGCCCCACCCTTCCAGAGAAACAGAAGCAGCATTTTAATTTTTTTATGGGGGACAGAAATGCATAATACTGAAGTGGAAAAATGTAGAACTACAGCTTTGACAAATTTGAGAACTGAAATAACTGTTAAGATTTTCTTTTTGAAAAAATATTGGGGCGAAATATAAGAAATCAATCTTCTGTTTTGAGAGTGGAAAATGGATATAGAATGACATCTAGTGGTGGATTAGAGAATAGCACTACAATTGAAAGGACTGATGCTGACCTGGTAAGAAGCTTTGAAACAGATAATAACCTAGCTTCTTGGCTGCTCGGTGACTCCTAGCTTAACAGAGAACAGCTGTCAACAGAGCAAAATATTTTAGCATACTTATCACCTTAACCTTCGTGGACTATAAATACCTACTGAGCTCTGACTTTTAATCTTAAGAACTATTTGGAGAGAAAGAAATATTTGACTTTTGGCTATGTTAGGCTGGGAAAGAGTTTTGGATTGTTTTTAGGGTGGTTGAATATTTTGAACACTTTGAATACTGTGGATTGCAACTTGGCCTGACTGACACCTTTTGGTTGCCAGAGCAGAAGGACTATTACAAAACATTGCTTTTAATGCTGGACTTATATCTTGGAACCTATTGGATTATAAAGGCTATATATAAAGACCAGAAAAACTAGACAAAACTTTGTTCTATTGCCATCAAGATTGGTGATATTAGATAAGACTTGTATTTGGAGATCACAAAAGCATACTCAACACCTCCATTTGAAGCCCCCAAACAGGTTTATCAAGGATCTGCAGGAGTGACACCTCAAGAAAAAACAAACACTTTTCAGAAGGAGATATATTCTGTGCTACAATTAATTCAAAAGACAATTGTTTCACATAAAGAAGACACAAAAAGAAACTAGGATGAGATGAAAAACAATTTAGTTAACATAAATGAGCAAATTTCTAATTTAAACTTACAGCTAGGAAGTTCCCAGACAACAATTACAAAGTATGAACAAACAACCCAGAAAATAGAAGAGGAATCAGAGGAAATTGATCCAAAGATGGAAAATATAAAAGAAGAGAAATACAAACTGCTACAGAAAAAATCCTGCAAGATCCAGCTATAATGAAATGGAAACTTTACCCCTAGGTCTGCAAAATACACTTGAGAACAAGAAAGAAGATTTTAAAAAATAGACTATAGAGCTGTTAGGGAAAATGCCAGAAATTGGGAGACAAAAAAATGAAAAAAAGGAACTCAGGGAGAAGGAAAGTGGGAGCTGCTTAGGAATATAAATGGGTGGAATTCCCCCTCGAAAATACCTTACATAAATTGTCTTTCTCATTCCAAGCAACTTTCACAAACATAGAGGAAAAATTCTTTGGTGATTTAATTGCCTTGGCCTGGAAAGCTATTTGGCAAAGGAAGAAAGCTAGAGTTAGATTTAAAAAACAGATATGTCTTATCAGAGAGGACATTATATGATTAAACATTTGTTTGAATATGATTAAAAGAATGGATAACCCTTAGATATAATTAGACTTTTATAATAAGAATATAATTTATAACTAGAATAGTACCTTTTTTGATATGGGAAATATGAAAATACGACGATGGCTTACATAAATAAAACTCTTAGCTATATAAATGTAACTAATCTTAAGAAAACTATAACTGACAAAGATATTCTGAATATTGATAGGAAATTAAACTTAAATAAGAACATGAAAAACAGGATATTGATTTAATAAGATTTTAATTGCAAATACGTTTGAAATATAAATTGGTTATAAACTGATATTGTGATTTGTATAACACTAGCTATGATGAGGATGTTTATATTCAATTTTGTATGCATCAATAGTAGCAAGAATTGTATTTGCATACTATTGGGAAAATGAAAACAATTTGGGAAGAAAGGAGGATCAGGGAAAAAACACTGGATTGATATTGAAGAAGTTAATGTTAAATATGTGAACCCAGATAACACATTATTTACTAAGCACTAAAGATTGTAATTGTTAAAAATCAATAAAATATTTTTAAATAAAAATAAGTATCCCTTGTTCAGTCCTGTCATAACCATGAATCATTCTGAACAAGTAGATGCTAAATGAGGACTATCTGTATAACTATCAAGTGCCAGGGAAATCAGGAGATTCATGGAGTTCAAATGAGTATAAAGATTTATTGCAAGATTTAAGCGCTCTGCAAGAGTCTGAACTACTAATGGTCAAGGGAAATTAACAGGAGTTAAGAATAGAAAGGAATTCAAGATGGGTTAGACTCAGAACTCTGGTGGGCATGCAGGGACTCAAGACTGATGATGCGTTTGACTCCTCCCTTTGTCATCTCCTACAATAACGTAATGGAGTTTCATTGAAGCTTATGGAGTTTCATTGTTAGAATTCTGTGCAATGTGAGTTTTGAAATGTTCACTTACACTAGATGTTTGGTACATTGGTTTTGGGAATCTCTGTTCAAATGCCTTCTCAATTTCTATTTGCTTGCTCAGCACCTCTTAGATCTATGTTCATTATAAAATGAGCCAGTTTCCCTGAACGTTTTTCATCCAGCTGTTAATTAAATTTCTGCCGTGAGCCTCCTCCTTATGATGGCAAGTGAATTTTCTTTTTACTGCTGTTTGTGATTTGAATTCAGTTAACCAGCAAATGAAGTTGACTTTTCCCCCCCAATGCTTGCCATTTTCAAACAGGTTTGAACAAAAAATTAAAATTAAAAACATATTATTCCTAATTCACAAATTTAAGTGTAAAAGGCATTTGATTCATTAAACTTTCCAATGATTTTTTTTATTTTAAGTTTGCATCATTTATACTTCCGAAAGTATATTATTAAAGCTTAAAACTGCACTAAGAATTTTGGAATATCCTGTACAGTACCAGAGCTCTTTCAAGACCCAGAAAAAGCCTGACTCCTTATAGATTGAGACCAGACTCACATTCATTCCCTGGAGTGGTGTGAATCACCTACATAAGAAAGAAAAGACGCTTCAAAAATCACAGTGTCTCCTATCTTACTAACCTGAATGCTGGAGGATACATGCGCAGAATCTCTGCTACCACCATATCAAGATATGGAAGTTCCTGTATATTTTCATAATCTGCAACATCCTGTGGGAATGGGAAGAAAAAAAATATTATTTTAGCAGAATATTTATATTATACCTGTCTCTTACCATCACAATGGCCACCAGAAACACAACACAAAAGCAGGAAGTACCAGCAAACAGTAAACCCTAAACCTAGATCAACAAAAAATGCAAATAGCAAAAAACAAGAAAGATGAACAAGTTAATTATATTCCTTGATGCAAGATTGCACCTAGATATTACAGTATTATACTGTATATTACAGGAATTGTAAGTGACAATGAATTTGAAGGTTACTTGAAAATGTGGCAGTTTATATGCTGGCAGAAGAGATTTGCTTTAGCAATGGAACATTTATATGATGGGTCCTTCACTGATTGTCAGAATGTTTCCAAGTACTGTATAGTTCAGAATGCTGGTTTGCACTGATCATATTGTCTAGAGTTAGTATCCAGGTGTAGATAATCCTCAATTCTCCCTAAAGAAAACCTGCAGTTTCTGTGTGGCTAGCCAGGAATAGTAGCTTACAAGCAGGCCTATGACAGTCACAGTTTACCTTCCGCCATGCAACCCATCAAAGGCCTGAGACCCCCTATGTTGTAGAGCTGTTTTACTCAGGGAGTGTTCACAGGGAAAGGGTCAAAAAGTCAAGAAGCTGGACACAAATGTGCAATTGAATGTGGCACCTTTTTGTGCCACAATGCTGGGTGGAGCTTTGATCACCTGGTTATGGACAACCTCTTGATTTTTTCCTTCCCACCCGCCCTCTGCAGACACTGCTACATTGATTATGAGTTTGTTCTGCTGTTTTAAACTTTAGTTTTGTGATTTTATACTTTTATGTAACCTGCCCTATGTTTGAGTAAATCGAGAGGTGGGGGGAAGGAAGGGAGGAAGAGAGAGAGAGAAATTTAATATATAATATTACTATAGAGAAGGCAAGGGATCTAATTATTAATTATAAATAACATTAATATATGGAAGCGAAAGGAAACATTATACCAGACATGTCAAACACAAGGCCCAGGGGCCAGATCCGGCCCGCGAAGTGGTTTTATGTGGCCCGCGAAGCCATCTTGGAAACAGTGAGGGAATGGCCCCCACTGCCTTGGCCCTGGCCCAGAGACCCTCCTTCTGCCAGAGACCCCCAGATCTGTCCCACTCCTGCCCAGGCCCCCATAGGCACCCTTGATGCGAATGATGTAGAGCTGGCCATGCCCACCCAGTAGGCCATATGCACTCTAGCCATGCCCACCCAGTAGGCCATGCCCACCCTGGCCATACCCACCCGGCTCCGTGAGGGCAACCGCAATGCTGATGTGGCCCTCAATGAAATTGAGTTTGACACCCCTGCATTATACTAATATAGGTTTGACTCCTACTTCTTTCTCATTCTACCCTAGATGTCAGGATTTTTGAGGACAAAATGGGATGATTGCCATGACTACAACTCAGCTTCCTGGAGAAAAGTTGGGCTGCAAACGTGATAAAAACCCTATCCCCTATTTCCCTATTTTGTTGGGAACCAATGCACACTGTGAATCAGGGAGCCACAGTGAATTGGATCCAGAGTCACAGATACTGTTATAGAGACAAGGGTCTCTGATACAAGGGCTTCCAACACAGCGCAGGTATCTTGATGACAGGAAATGGGATTGTTCCCTTTCTTCTTCCTGCCATCTCCTAAATCATCACCCTCAATTTTCTGGGGATAGCAGGGTATTCGCAAGCACCATTTCTTCTGGGAGAACCATTTTGATCTGGTCATTCCACAAGGCAGGTTCTCATTGGAAGAAAAAGAAAAATGAATCCAACATTGTCACATTGAATAGCATCTTTGGATTGGGAATAAATATTAATTTACATTTCCTCTTTACGTTTTAAATTGTAAAAAAAAAGCAGTTAAACATCTTCCAGCCCTGCTTTCTAAAAAACACGTTTTGGGGTTTTTTCTTACTCAATCTATTCTGCCCACCCTTCCCATTGGAGAATAGTCAAAAGGAATAAGGAAGGCATGAAGAAGTATTACTCTGATGAGCCAGGTGAGGGCAGCAAAACTATACATACCAATTCTGTGAATAAAGCAGAACACTTAGAATGCCTGAAAGTTCACTTCAGAGTTCACTACAAGATATTTTATGTTAACATTTCATATTCATTTTGAGAAACCTTCCTTAAGGTTTAGAATATATTAAGCATTAGAATTTAATTTCCACAATCCTTAGCCCATTATGGTTACTGGCCATCTTACTGAGAGATGATGTGAATTACCAGTCTGTGTGTCTTAACTGACAGATAAAAGACTCGAATCAGGATCAGGATCGAAAACACGTTTCATTTCTTTAAATACTATCAAAATCAGTGTAGGGTAGTTATTTATCCTGGCCTTACTGTTCTTCCTGAAATGCATCATTATTTAGTCCAGGGTCAGCAAACATGCCAGTTATAGATCAAAGTTTACTAAAAGACTGCACAGAAAGAGGCACAGATGTCTGACCTTCCTTAGTTTATAGGGGCAGGATAAGCTTCCAGCTAAACTAGATCCATCTCGATTTCCTACCTGGCCAACAGGGTCAGGGAAACCTGATAATGTTAGGCAAGCGCAGTGCCATTTCGCTGCACACATTTGCTATTGCCTTACTGATAAACACAAGGACAGACTCCGGGTGGGTTTTAACAGAATCCCTTCCAGAGCTGTTTGCTGAAGCAAGTTCTGTGCTTACAGAGATCGTGAGGAGAAGACAATGCGAGATCCCTGGGGTCCATTCAGAATTGGAAGAGTGGGGGTCCTTGGTGCCTGGAGATCACCAAGGATTCCACAGTTCAGCCCTGAGCTACACTATTCTCTTCTGTTAAAATAGGAAGTGCAATGCACAGCCTGGACTTTACTACATATACCTAGTCTGTGTGAAAAGGGAAGGCCAGAACATCAGTTTGAAATAAGAGTTTTTGACAAAAGTACATTTGAATAACCAGAAAAAGCAACCAATACTGTCTTTCTGAAATTATATAACTCAAGGGGGTTAGTGCATGTTTGATTTCACTCCCTCTTCATAAATTTCCCACTTACAAGAAGGTGGGAAGAAAAATTCTAAGCTTGCTTTTTCTCCCCACTAAAGTGCCACTTTTTATTTATGGAAGAGGGATTCTTTGGGGGATTTTGTTTGGTCTTCTTTAATGCAAGGAGGCATTCATGCTTGAAACTCTTCCACCTATATTCTGAAGCATTAGTCCCAGAAGGGCTACATGTATGCATGTGTAAAAACTGTATCAAAGCGTGATAAAAAAAATTGTAAAGAAGCCTCAGCTCTCATTTTGCAAGAGGGAAGGTTTCCAGTGACAAAGCTTAGGCAAACAAAAATTATCACTAACCACTGCTACATTTCATGGCTCTTTTTAAAGCTGACCTTCCCTATTTCAGTCTTTGAATTTCTGAAACTGCCATCTTATGGTCTCTCAAAAGCTGTGTCAGGACCACAAAATATCAGGGATTTCCTTTTTTGAGGGACTGAAGAGAACAAATCGTGGTATTTTCCTGTTGGCTTTCTTTCACCAGCAGTGCTTCCACAGCAAGGGAAAAAGAAAGGGGGTGTACAGTTTGATTTGCAAAAATTCAGTGGTCTGGATTCAAAGGGCCTGTGGATGTGCATGTTGCACCTATGCACCTATCTGCATCTCCTTAATCAAATGGGTCTTTTCCTAGTCTCATACAACTGAGGGAAAACTTAATAAGCTTCTTTATGGAGTTGCTGGCAAAGGGTACATGATAATTAACCATGCTCTGACTCACCTTTTCCCTTCCAGATACCTAAGCATGCACAGCTGTGGCAAAAAATACTGAAAACATGTCAACCCTAGTGTTATTCTCTTTCCAGCTGCTTCCCCCCAAACACTGGCATGACTCTGACAATAATAAGCTTAATTAAACAGGCAGTAGCTTAATTATAATGTCCCTTCAGTTCACTTGGCAAACCATGGGGCATTATGGCCATTGTCCTATTGACTGGTTCTCCTGTATATCACTAAATGCAAAGACCTGCATTTTTAAAGCACATTCATCTATTCAGCGATCCTCAACAAAGGGGGGAAAAGCCCTTAATTTTACAAGTCAGGAGTTTTTATTTGTAGACTAATAATCAGATTTGGGGAATCTCAAAATAGAAGATTTAAAAACTAGGGTCAGAAGAATGTTTCCTACATTAGTATCTACAACAGTTTTGACCATCTTTCATATTAATGAAAATGAATTGGAACATGAGTTAATATGCTTCAATGAATATTTCCCATGACCTACAACAGAGAATGTTGAGGCTGAAGATAGGAATGTTCAGGTTGAAATAAACAGACCGAGTTAGCCACAGCAAATCAAAGTCCTACTTTCACTGGAGTATAAAGCCTCAAGATCTAATTTCTAATAACCCAACAGCCAAACTATTATGTGATTGAGTTTATAAACAGTAATCAAAGTCAAGCTGGCCAATGTGGGGGAAATATGCATAACCAGGAGATGGATCAGTTATTAGGAGCAATTGATATAAGCCTATATCCACATGCATGGATATAGGTCCTATTTAATCAGTGCTTTATTTTTTGCAATTTATTCTTCCCTATTATTTCAGATCTGTGCACATAGGAGTTTCAATTATACAGACACATGTCCACAGCATATCTGTCAACTATTATAGGTGTATTCAGGGTTTTGGGGGGAAGTCATGTTTACTTCAAATTGAAAAGTGTTTTTTCCTCTCTTTCTACACAAGAAAGTTGTTTTTCTTTCTTTTGTACTTTCTCTAGTTGCCTTTAAGTTGGTCTGACATGCTCTCAAATTGTATGTGGGTAACAACCCACCAATCCCACCTCTAGATGGCAAAATGTCCAAGGGGAAATAGGCAGAGAGAGGATATGATTTTAAAAAAACAACAACAGCTTCTCATCCTAATGGAAAATGACATTGGGGTCCAAAGAGGATCACAGCAGTTAAACACCACACAATTCTTGCATTACTGTTCTGCATGAGATATAATATCCAGAAATAGTTATTGCAGATATTTTACAGTAAAGAACCTCCAAATCTCCTGCCTCTTTCTCCCCTGTTTCCACCACCCTCCTGCACATCTCAGCAGACATTTGTGGTATCACTTAGAAGTCAGATGGTAAATTTAAATCATTTTTCCTCCAGCTGGCATTTGCAACATAGAGGTGACGATGCTTTAAATTAAGGTCTGTAGATATAAAAGGCCCATGTGTTTAGTTTAATCAAATGTTCATTTCCTCAGGTTTGTGTTTATATTAAAAAGACATCAGCAGCAGTGTGAATTTTCATACGCCACCCTCCCCCTGCAACAATGATGATCATGTGAATCTTGAACAGTGCTCCTTTTCAACCCCCTTTTTCATCTACCAGACTTTGTATGCCAAGCAGGCAGCAGCAAGAAAAAAGATTTCCCCTCACATCTGTGCAGAAGGCGGGAAGGGATAATCTCGCTGGGGGGGTGTCTAGTTTTGAAGGAGAATGGAAGGTTTATCCATATTTTAAAACTTTAAAAAGCCCAATCAAACATGCTTTTTAAAGCCCAGTCCATTCTTGGACTGACAAGAAAAATGTGCAGGGAAAGTTATCAAGGACCCGGTCAATGCCACAACCTTCCTGTTTTCTCCAGGCAAAGCAATCATTTCTGACTCTAGGGGCCGGTGCTCATCTCCGTTTCAAAGCCGAGGAGCCAGCGCTTGTCCGAGGACGTCTCCATGGTCATGTGGCCAGCAAGACTAGACACCAAAGGTGCACGGAACGCTGTTACCTTCCCACCGTAGTGGTTAAATGATACTAAATGTGAATACCCAGCAGACAGCCATGCTAGAGAGGAGCTTTACCCAACCTGGTGCCCTCCTTAAATTTTAAGACTACACCATCCAGAATTTCCAGTTAGCAAAGCTGGAAGTTATGGTCTTAATACATAAAGGCACCAAAACTATACAGAATGTAGAGGTTATTTCTTCAGTGGTGAGCAGGACAAAGAACAGCTGAATATGGAGAGACCTGAGCTTGCTTACAATTGCACACACATACACGTGCATACACATACACACAGAGAGAAGGAGAATGAGAGGGAAAGGGAGAGAAAGAATTAAAAATAATCCATCTGAGCCTTCAGATTCTTTACCTTTTGTTGAATAGAAAAACCTTTCTGAAAACTACTGTTAAGAAGTCTGCCAGTTATATTTCTATTACTTGCATGGAGTCTAAAGAATTTATTGCTTTATTAAATTTGAATTTATAATCAATTTTCAATAGCAATAACTTGTCTGTTGTCTTTCCTACAAGTTTTTCTCCACACCAAAGTCAAACACTCAATACATATTTATAATAAGACTGTGACTAATAGTCACTATTGCAGAATAGATCTGCTCCTCATAGGATCTGGTTATATTTCCTGTAGGTACCTTGACTATTTTTCAAATTAAATCACAGACTTTTAAGAAATGCACTTGTCACTGCTACATGTTACCACAGACCCTCTATTCTATTCAGCACACATTATTTCACATTTTTCCAGGGAACCAGCCTCAACTTTAGACTCCTTCTAGGAACATTCAGTCAAGATAAAGATTATCCAAAATTCTGAGCCAAGCAAACCTTTGTACCAGGTTTTCCCTAGACCTGATTCATTAACATTTTTCATGCACCTTTTCATTGTGCTAAGGCACAAGTCCTGGCATCCATAGGTAGAAATAAGAAGTGGCACATTGAAAATTCTGTACAATTAAGTTTTTGACCAGGGATTCTGAACTAAGCTCAAGATCAACTTGAAATGGTGAATGTCAGCTAAGTCCAGTGATTCATGAATGGCAGTAATTGTGGGCATACTGAGTCCAAAATCTATTTAGTTTAGTTATTTAGTCAACTTTACTTCATATAACTATAGTTAATAAAACCCAAAACACAATTAGAAATTTAAATTAGAATACTAAAATGTTTATCATTACAACACTAATAAAAGAAATGCAACTTCAGAGATGTCCTAAACAATGAAAGATTGAGACCCAAATGTGATTCTTCAGTCAACACAGGAAAAGGTCCTCCCATATGTGAGAAAATCTGCTAAAAGATCTCATCTGCAGATTCAAAAGAGAAAAAAGGGTATTTGTTAGTCAAGCCTACTAGTATTTTGGGACTTTAAAGGTCACCATGCCTGGTAAAACCTATCATCCTGTTCAGATTGTTCAATACTAATTTTGTGCCATTTCCAGTGTTGGGCATTTTTTCATAGTGTATTCTGCAATGCACACAGCAGAATGCAACCAAGACATGAATCATCATTGGCAAATCCTGCAGGATCTGGGAGATTTGCTATGGATGTGCCAGGCATCACTGTGCAAAAGTTGCTATCACCAATTCCAATAGCTCAGGACCAAGGAAGAACTTTTAGACTGCTGACCTGATAATTCAAGACTGAATTAACAAGAGAAATAAATTATCATGGTTTATCCCAGTCAGGTAAATGCTTAGATTGATTTTGGCATTTTAGCCACCTATCCAGTCCTTCCTGAGGACCTGGGATACGCAGATATTGTTTGACGGTGTTAAAGGTATCATTGCAGGATGTAAATAGCAAGTCATGAGACAGCTGTCAGCAAGTCCTTCCTTGCGCATTGACTACTGGGAGAAAGATGAGTGCTGGGACAAGATTTCTGTTTCAAAACATATTGAATACCAAATTCAATGTGTTTTGAAACAGGCGAATGCCGAGGTATGACTGTATGGTTCAACCAAGGGAGAACAAACAATTGAGCAATCTATAGACCTTTGACTGCTTGGTAGAATCCAGAAATCTCTCTTGGTATATTGACTCCCCTATTTGGTGGCAATTGTGGATTGTGGGCTTTGAGCTGCCTTCCAGTTTCTCACTTCAAATTTCCGATGAATGCCATCAACATCTTTGTAGTTGAGCTATTCAGTTTGAGACATAGCTGTCACATTTCAAAATTGGATCTTGCAGTTTAGCTAGCATGTACTGAATTCAAAAAAGTTTGCATTAATTTGGGAGAAAGATGTTGCATGACAGAGCAGACACAAACACGACACACTTTGGGGTGTCAAAATTATTTTTCACAGGATGTAGAAAAACCTGTATATCAAAATGAATGTCTCAGAAAGTGTTGAGTGAGCTTTGCCAATATAGGAGGTGATTCTATCATTTTATTCACCACAGAAATTATGATTAGATTAGCTTGTAACTGGTAAAACTAATACTGAATATTAATTTTATTTCAGCTAAGATTTATCTGTGCTGACACAACCATCATGACTTTGGTCAAAACTTTTTACTCTGATGATAGAACATTTTTTACCAATAAAAAAGAATATTTGTAGCTCAGGGTTGAAATGAGGGATTCTTGGTGCTCTCTGAATTTGGTTGTTTTCTTGCAGAGGTTTCATTACCCAAAATAGGTAACATCCTCAGCACATGATCAGCAAGAAAACAATCAAGCTCAGAGAATACCAAGGACCCCTCAGGACAAATGTTTCCTAATCTTCTTAATATTTTGATAACTTTAATCAGATATGCTCAAATGTGTTTCATAGAGAGAGAGAGATCATTTACGTTCTCATAACACACATTAATGTACATATTAGCAAACTCCCAGGAAAAAACAGAATTGATACATCAAGGCTTTAACAATTAGGAAATCAACTTCACAATCGCGATGACTGGAAGGGAACCAAAACATATGAACCCTATGGCTTGGTTTCAGGGATCACATTTCTGACTTCGTAGAAGTTTGAAGAATCTGAAAAAAAAATCCCCTAGACTTATTTTTCCATCCGTAACTTGCTTGCTTGGTTGCATGTATTAAGCATTACTTCCTCTCTTCTCTCCCCCTCAACAAACAGGAGAGCTTCTCACTTTCTTAATTCCATCTGACAGAAACTTAATGATTGTTCCCATTCATGATTGTTCCCATTCACACCTCTTATATCACCTCAATAGACTGCTGCCAAGTGTTAATGGCAGTATCCTTCTGCATATTCAATGGAGTGCCTTTCAAAAATATTGTAAAGCTTCTCCCCCCTCCCAGTCCCATGTTAGATCAGATTGGTTCATCCTTGATCTTTCTTGTCAACCTCCCTCTTAAAAAAAATATCTGGGAAAAGATGAAAGCATTGAATTATGATATGACTTGGGCAAGTGAAAAGCTGAATGTTATATTGGTCTATTTTAAGGATAATGGATTGCTACTTTGAACTGTTTTATTATTGTATGGCACTTCTATGGACAGATGGTACAAACTACAAAAGATTATTTTGGAGACTAACAAACAAAAGCTTTCGTGCATTGCTATCAACTAACTGCATGATATGTATGTAGTATTTCCTTAAGAGCATTAATTATATCTATATATTTATATGCCTGTTTCTATGTCTAGGTCTGGGGAAATCAGGAAACTTATTTTTAAATTTGGAATCTTATGTACATTTATTATGGAATAAGCACCATTAGACACAATATGATATATTTCTGAGTAATCAGGCATAGGTTTGGAATGAAAATTTTTGTGTTGTGAATATATTTAATAATAACTTGTGTCATGATTGCGACAGATGAAACTCTTCAAAAGAATTTTGAGGCATTGTTTACCTTAAAGGATCTTTTATTTATTTTTATTTATTTAATTTAATTTATATACCGCCCTTCTCCCGAAGGACTCAGGGCGGTGTACAGGGCAATGCAATAAAATACAATGTACAAAAATTAAAAAATATTAAATACTACAGACCTATTCAATAAATTAATACAAAACTATAAAATACCCCTAAACCCATCAGACCAGGCCGGCTTGTTCAAATAAATGTGTTTTTAGGTCCCGTCGGAAGGAGCGAAGGTCGGGAGCCATCCGGAGCTCAACCGGTAGATGGTTCCAAAGGTCTGACGCGCCCACAGAGAACGCCCTCCCCCTGGGGGCCGCCAGTCAACACTCTTTGACCGACGGCACCCTAAGGAGGCCCTCTCTGTGGGAGCACACTGGACGAAGGGAAGTTGATGCTGGCAGCAGGTGCTCCCATAAGTAACCTGGACCCATGCCATTTAGGGCTTTATAGGTCATAACCAGCACCTTGAATCTTACCCGGAGGGCAACCGGAAGCCAATGCAGCTCACGGAGTAGAGGTGTTACATGGGAGTATCGGGAAGCCCCCACCACCACTCGTGCAGCTGCATTCTGCACCAGCTGGAGCCTCTGAGTAGTCCTCAAGGGCAGCCCCATGTAGAGAGCATTGCAGTAGTCCAAACGGGAGGTCATTCATCATTCATCATTTTATTCAAGTAGCAAAATATCAGCACTTACATAATCGATGTCAAAACTGAATTCCCCTCCCCTGGACACATAGTATCAAAGCACAATTCTCTCTTCCAATTAACAGTCATAAATCACATTCCCCAATTAGCTTGAAGCTCAGGCTTCCTCTCCAGCTCTCCAGCCCACCAATTCTTCATCAGCTCTGAGTCCAATAACCTTGGTTCTCATGCTACCTTTTAGTTGTTATGTCTAGCTGAATTTTCATTCACATCCCCCCCCCTCCCAACATCATCTAACTCTAAAAGCAAAAGGGAAAAATGGCTACATTTCCATCTGTTGTCCATGCAAAAACATCCGATGTTGGTGAGCTTTCACAAGTTTGCAGATTGCACCGCAATTCAGTCTTCTCCTCTATCACTCGTTGTTATCTCTGTTTTTATCTTGTATTTTAGAGAGCACTGCCTAGATTAGCAAACAGATTGGCTATACTAATTGGTTTCTATAAATCAAGTCAGTTAAAGACCAACATGTGTATGTTCACAAAATACTAAGCCTGGTCAGTATAAAACCTGGGTTGATTTTCTTGAAATTTGTACTGCTGTATGAACCCGGCATACAACTCTTGGCTCTTTCTGTTTCAGTGTACTGATACATTGTGCAAATTCAGAAAATTGGCTAACACCATATCCAAATCAAGCAAGTTGCGCAAAGCCAGCCACTGGGGATCATGAACTAGTATTATTTCTCAGTCTAGGTCAGAAGGTTGTTATGAAGATAAACTGGGAAAAGAGAACTATGTATACAGCCCAGAGTTCTCTTCATATTCATCTCAACTTTCATAGGGGACTAGTTCCATTAAAGGTAGTCCTTGACTTACAACCATTTGTTTAATGATCATTCAAAGTAACAATGGCATTGAAAAAAGTGACATGTGACTGTTTTTCAACACTTATAACCTTTGCAGCATCCCCATGGACACTTGACCAAAGTTCAGATACTTGGTAACTGACTCATAATTATGACAGTTGCAGTGTCCCAGGGTCATGTCATAACCTTTTGCCACTTTCTGACAAGTAAAGTCAATAGAGAAATCAGAAATCAGAAATCAGATTCACTTAACAACCATGTTAAGTTAAACAACTGCAGTGATTCATTTAACAACTGCCGCAAGAAAGGCTGTAAAATGGGCAAAATTCACTTAACAACTGTCTTGCTTAGCAACAGCAATTTTGGGCTCAATCGTGGTCATGAGTTGAGGACTACCTGTATCTCAAATCCCACTGTAAATAAAGATGCCTAGCCAAATTAATACCTGTGATCTTCGGAAGAAAACATGAATTTAGCAAGCCCCTTTATGACTGAATCGTGATCTGACAACTTTCTGCATATGGAGCATGGTTCATGGAGTATTTTCATTGATTATTCAGTGCATGAGAAATGTTAGCCTAACTATTTTCTTCTGAACATCGCAACCTCATTCTGCTCATGGAGGCTGAAGAGGTCACCAGCAGATTGGTCATTTCAATGATTCACATACACACTCTTTTCAGGCATTCACTGCACAAAATTGGGGCGGCGCAGTGGCTCAGCGGTTAAGATGCTGGGCACGTCGGTTGGAAAGCCAGCAGCCCAGGTTTGAGAACCAAGTGCCACATGATGTGGGTGAGCCCCCCTCACCCCAGCTCCTGCCAAACTAACAGTTCTAAAACATGCAAATGTGAGTAGATAAATAGGTACCACTTTGGTGGGAAGGTAACAGCACTCCATGACATCATGCTGGCCACACGACCACAGAAATGTCTTCAGACAGTGCTGGCTCAGTGGCCTTGAAATGGAGACGAACACTGTTCCCTGTAGTCAGCAATGACTAGAGAATAAAATCTCCAGGGACTCCTTTACCTTTATTTTTTAATTGCACAAAATAGGATTTGAAGCAAGACTTTAAGAGCCATGATTTGTGCATTCCATACTGGAGCATCTTTCTTCACTTCTTTTTCCTTCTACTTCATGCCCCACAGGACAGGCTACCCATCTGTTTATGATTTTCCCTGAACAATACCTTGTTTCTGATTGCACAGATAAACATACTTGGTTATTTCACAGGCAGCTGGTTAGCTCTAATTACACTCTTACTATATCAGAGCCATGAAAACCTTTGCCACTCTAGGAGAAGAAGAGAGGTGTCTAATGGAGCTATGCAAGAAATATTATTCTGATTTTGTTTACTCTACTAGAGCAAGCCTGTCCTATGGCCTTTAATCCTGCTGATCACAATAAAGTACTTTCAGATTGAATGAAAAGGAAATAATGAAAATTTCATTATCCCCCATACCAAAGGAGAAAAAATTGACTTACAAAACACAGAAGGAGAGAGAAGATATTTTTAGTCATCCAAATATTCTGAAAGTCATCTATTTTGGTGAAATTGTTATATTTCTCTACTTTGCACAAATTCAGGGGTCCATGGATATTCCTGGAGGAATTGATTCCTGAAAAATAATGGCTGATGAAACTTTTAGGAAGTGAGTATTAAAAAATTGCATATACTCTGTGAAACTGACAAAAATTACTACTAGAAATTACGGCCATTCTAGAAACTATAAAACAATTGCAATTATCCTTTCAAAGGTTACTTTTTTTTACACTCCCAATTGTTCTGACAATTTGATACACATTTTGCTTTAGTAGACAGAGCAAAATGGTGTAGGAGTATGTGATTTGTACTGAATGTACTCTGTCCATGCTGGAAATTCATATTACAAGTAACCTGAAGGCAACTGTACAGATTTATCTTAACTGAAAGATTCCGTGTCTAGCACTCCCTCTTCAAAATAATTATAGCCTCTTTGAGTTCTATGAAAGAAGCAAACCAGAATATACAGTAAGAAAAATCATTTGGTCTTGATCAAGCAACAGGTTCCATTTTTATTCCTAGTTCGGTTCTTATACTCTGTATGCATAATTTCTTGCTGGATGACTATGTGAGACCAATAAAGAAAGAAAGAAATAATTAGCCAGCCAACCAGTCAGCTTCCTAAATCAGAAGAAATGAATATTTCAGTAAATAGTTCTCCTTTCTGGCTTGATACATAAATAGTACACATCATAATATGATAAGTGCATATTATTTCTTTAGTGTTATGAACGCGAAGGAAAAAACCCAGTGGGTTTTTCATTTTCTCTGGAGAGTACACAGCGTAAACATTTCTGCTTGTGTGGGATTCTACTATAAAAAGATGAACAGCATTTTTAGATTTGTTTATAAGGATAATGCTAAGGAAAAAAGGTATATATGACAATATAATTGAGTAACAAAGATAGAGAATCCTATACACACATACTTCATTGTAGTGTGTTCCAAGACAGGGCATTAGAATTTGGAACATTATAAGCTTTTAAAAAGGGATAATTTCTTACATTCACAATTTAAAACCGCCCTGTGAAAAGACAAAGCTGTAGATTCATTTGTGGTCATAATTTGTTATCATAATAAATTCTGTTTAGTACAAAAAGGAAATAAGGCGAGAGGAAAGAAGAATGTCTTGATGTCATCCAGCGAATTACTTTCTGTTTTTTTCTATTAACTGATGAGTGTTTCTTCCTCCTAGCAGAGCAAAAGGTAATTTTCTATTACCCTTACCTTTTCTATTACCGTTAATCACTACATTATTATTGCAGGAAGAATGACATAGCAACTAAAGTGGGAAGCAATTTCCATTGTTTGCATATATAAAAATACCTTATTGCATTGAAGAGTCTTTGTTATGCCTTACAGGTAATCCTCAAGTTACAACAATTCGTTAGTGACTATTCTAAGTTACAACAGCACTGAAAAAAGTGACTTATTCCCATTTTTCACACTTACACGGAACATGGTCACAAAATTCAGATGCTTAGCAACTGGCTGGTATTTATGACGGTTTCAGTGTCCCAGGGTCATGTGATCACTTTTTGCAAACGTCTGACAAACAAAGTCAATGAGGAAGCCAGACTCACTTAATAACTGTCTATGGACTCACTTAACAACTGTGTTACTAACTTAATAACTAAAACAATTCACTTAACAACTGTGGCAAGAAAGATAATAAAATGCAGCAAAACTCAATAATTGTCTTGCTTAACAATGGAGATTTTAGGCTCAATTGTGGTTGTAACTTGAGGACTATCTGTACTGAACTAAGCATATCAAGAATATTCACTAAACCTTGATTTGTTATTTCTACTGGAGTGAACATAGCTGCAACATTCTGGATCTGTAAGTGTGATTTTTTCATTTCCATCATCACATCAGGAGTTCTTGAGAATGTTGAGAATGCCTTCTTGATCTAAAATTTGATCATATGTATGTGCAGTTAGGCATATTTTTTCTAAAACATTTGGTTCAGTTAAGGCAGGGGTGTCAAACTCAATTTCATTGAGGGCCGCATAAGCATTGCAGTTGCCCTCGGGGGGCCGGGTGGATATGGCCTGGGTGGGCATGGCCTACTGGGTGGGCGTGGGTAGAGTGCGTAAGGCCTACTGGGTGGGCGTGGCCAGCTCTACATCGTTTGCATCAAGGGTGCCTATGGGGGCCTGGGCAGGAGTGGGACAGATCTGAGGGTCTCTGGCAGAAGGAGGGTCTCTGGGCCAGGGCCAAGGCAGTGGGGGCCGTTCCCTCACTGTTTCCAGGGTGGCTTCGCGGGCCACATGAAACCACTTTGCGGGCCGGATCTGTCCCCCGGGCCTTGTGTTTGACATGTCTGAGTTAAGGAGTGTCCACTATCGTGCTGGGTAGAAAGTTCAAAAATTAACACTATATTATTTGGAAGGTGCCCAGTTTGGGGAAGCTTGTTTTACAATCACTAAATGGTCTATCAATAACTATGGGTGTGATGATAAAATAGAAATTCTGTATTGGAACAGAGTTTCAGTACAAGAAAAGATTTGTACTGAATGCTGGTATTTCTTTGTCCTGCAAATGGAAAACTTAGTGAATAGAATAGAATAGAATAGAATAGAATAGAATAGAATAGAATAGAATAGAATAGAATAGAATAGAATAGAATAGAATAGAGCTGGAAGGGATCTTGAAGTCATCTAGTCCAGCCCCCCACTCAAGCAGGAGAACCTATACCATCTGAGACAAGTGACTGCCTAGTGTCTCTTCTTAAAAACCTCCAGTGATGGAGCACCCATGATTTCTGGAGGCAAACTGTTCCACTGGTTAATTGTCCTCACTGTTATGAAGTTTCTCCTTCATTCCAGGTTGCTTCTCTCTTTGGTCAGTTTCCAACCATTGTTTCTTGTCCTGCCCTCTGGTGCTTTGGAGAATAATTTGACCCCCTCCGGTTGGCCACAGTAAGAAAAGGATGGGGAACACACTAGGTTTTTTTTGGTCTATTCACACGCACATTTTCTTAATTAGGGAAAACAATTACTTCAATTAAAGCACAATGAGAAGCCCATGGAGGGAAACAGGGGCAACAGAAGAAGATCCATGTACATATCATAGCTTCTACAATGCAACAGTTCAGAATATGTGAGGTAATATTTGATGGACAGAGGTCATACTTCCTTTTTCTGACTTCTGAAGGGCTTCAAAAAGTCATAGAGTTATGGGATCTCCAAGGGGACGGACCCATTTTTTGGCTATTTTTTGGCGCTTTAAGAATGGGCTTAAGAAAGGGAAGTCTCTGGGAGACAAAATACTTCCATTACCTACACTTAAATCTTTCAGAAACCTTCCATTCTTTAATTTTGGAAGAAAAATCCCAAGGATAAAATTCTGCTAATTTGCCATCAAAAATCAGTGGTGTGATCAACCTTCTCACCCTTGTTTTAGATCTCTGGAATATATAAATTCAGGTGGGAGTAAATTTTTAATGTTCAAGATCTTTTACCACAATCGCCCTCAAAAGACTATAGGCCAATTAGCTCCAACCTTTCCAAACCCAAGATCCATCCTGAATCACGCCTTGCAACTTGAGATTCGCTTTTACTTTTTCCAAGTGCTTTTTGTGTTCCTGCTTTTAATATATCTCAATCACATCAAAGACTGGACAGCTGGAACCATTGTTAAGTTTAACAACAGAATAAATTTAACACTTTTTCTTACCCTAATATACCAAGAAAGAGAAAATCTGCACCCTCTGAAATTTTCTATTCCAATTATCAAACACTGACAATAGGATTCCTTTCCTCCACTTTTCTCTTTCAGGAAACAGGGGAATGTTGCAAATGGGGATGCTCTTTTATCTAACTGCAGTTATTTATTTTAGTAAGAAGTGATTCACCTGGAGGATCCAGCTTTATTTAATCATTTTATTCATATTCCATCTTTATTATTTTGAGGCATGAGCTGTGCAGGCACAGTGGTTAGAATGCTGTATTGCAGGCTAATTCTGTCAACAGTCAGGAGTTTGATCCTCATTGGCTCAAGATGGACTCCGCCTTCTATCCTTCCAAGGTTGGTAAAATGAGGACCAGATTGTTGGGGCATTATGCTGACCTTTGTAAACTGCTCAGAGAGTGGTGTAAAGCACTACGTAGAAGTATATTAAGTCTAAGTACTATTGCTATTATTTTTACAAATAACTCAAAGTGGTGAATAAATAGAACACATCTTTCTCTTCCTATTTGCCCACAACAACAACGTGAGGTGGGTTGGGCTAAGTGTGTGTGACTTGCCCAAGGTCACCCAGCTGGCATTCATGGTTAAGGTGTGACTAGATCTCACAGTCTCCTTGTTACTAGCCTGTAGCCTTAGGCACAAAAACCATTTTTTTCATTTGAAGAATAACATATGGGCTAGCTTAGGGCATCTAAAATAGTTGGACTTTCTTATCATCCAGACAAATTATAGGAGCTGAAGTCCAACATATTTCAAGGCTCCCATACTGTGGAATGCAACCATAAATAATTACTTTTCATGTATTCTGGAAAATATTGTGCAGTATCCAGAATGGACTTTACTTTAAGCACAAGGGAATCCCATTCAATCTTAAGAGAAACTGGACTTTAAGAGAAACAGTTCGTTATAATTCTAATTATATGGTAATAATACATAATTTGGCTTAACTGATTTTATACATAATATATTAACCAAAATTACTCTCTGGCCTTTTTTATAACATAATTTTATTAAAATTTTAAAAATTACAATTAATATTTCTTTAAATTGTAGTTATTGGGCATTTGTAATTAATAGGAATGTAATTATATAATTGTATAAACCAAATATAATCTCCTATATAGAAAGAAAAAAAAGAAAATGAAAAATAACTCCTAAACTGGTTTTTATGGCTAAGGCAGGACTTGAACTCACAGTCTGGAATATATATTTTTATTTATTTAAAAATTCCTTAAATAACAATCCTTTAAATCATGGTTTCTTGTATCAGTACATAATAATTTTTTTAAAAAAAATTAGAATAAACTCAACTTTGTATCCAAAGTTCTTTATAGATTGGAGGAACAGTTTCTTATGTCCCTGAATATTAATTGCACAGTAATATCACTGTGCAATATCACTGACACCTAATTCAGCCTTGGGACTTCATGGCTTTTAACATCTGTCTTGCGAAACTTTCTTGCTTCTTTTATCCACACACCTACTTTAAAAAAGAATTAAACATCACGCCTGATGAATTGTTCTGAAGAACTTGAAAACTTAGCACATTTTTATTATTATTATTTTAGTTGGTATCAACTAATCAGTTAGAGCGGGACCAACAGAGTTATGACTGTTTTTAATCACAGCTGTAGTAACATACTGGGGGGATGAGAGGGAGTTAAATAGCCTTTGATTTTATTTCACCATCATTTTCCATCACCTGCCTTTCGGAGATATACTTCAGAGGATACTAGATCAGCTTCTCACCTTGAAAGAAAGAAAAATTACCAAAGAACAAAGTCTGTTGTGTCTTTCTTAAGGGAGGTTTTTTCCCCCAATACTCTTGACCCCATGAGGTTTGCTTCGCAATGAATAGTCACTGGGAAGGAAATAAATAATGAGAGGATACAGAATGAGTTGTTATAATATCTTGGAGGAAAAAGTACAGAATACAAAAATGTCCCCAGAGATGAATGGATGAAGGGGCTTTGAAGGTTTAAAAAGGTTGTTTGTTTTTAAAATTTGTTTATTGTTCTATTGCCTCTTGAATAGGATTGCAAATCAAAATTAAGTTTTCCTTTCTTCCTCATTATTAGAAGCCTGGGGTAGAGAAGAAGACTTAAAAATATTACAAATCAATTCATAAATGAATACAGCACAGCAAGTAAACAAGAGCCTTCAGCAGAATGTAATGAGGTCTACAAGTAGAATGCCATTATTATAATCTCTGAAAGGAAGACAGTTCCTGTCTAGCTAGCTCCTGCTAGCATCCGGTTTAAGTGCTGGATTAACACTGGGTAGATCTAGGGCCATGTCCCACATTAGCCACAAGGCTAAATGGATGGTTATTATAGGATAGCTGCCATTTTTATACCTAAGCTAATTGAAAGGTCTTGGTGAAGATTTGTTGTTGTTGTTGTCTTCAAGTTATTGTTGACTTCTGATGACTTCTTGAAGAAGTCCCTGCAGTTCTCAAATTTTGGAAGTAGTTTGTCATTGCTTCCTTCCCAGGGCTGAGATGGTGTGACTGGCCCAAAGTCACACAGTTGGCTTTGTTCCTAAGGTAAGACTAAAACTCTTCTAGCCTGGTGCTTTAACCATTACAACTAACTGGCTCTTGGGGAAGATATATTGTCATATATATGGCAGGGCTTTTCAACCTTTTCACTCATTGTACCACTTTTAGGATATGGCAACATCCGAGTACCACCAGTCGCCTAGCAAGGTGTCAAAAACTTGATGACCAAAAAAAAAAAAAGGAAAAAAGTGATGAAGTACAGGTAGTCCTTGACTTACAACAGTTCGCTTAGTGACTGTTCGAAGTTACAATGGCACTGAAAAAAGTGCCCCCCAAGCCACAGCCGAGCAAGACACCTGCCTGCCTGCCCGGTGGCACTCTTTCACCTGTCCAAGGTTTTCATTGTTGTGAGCATTTCTGTTGAGGGTTGGTAGCGGGGGTGGCATGGGGGGGTGTTTGGTTTTTATTCCCCCCTTCTGCTGGGCGGTTGCAGCAGGTTTTGGTCACTTCACATGACCCTGGAACACTGTGACCATCATAAATATGAATCAGTTGCCAAGCGTCTGATTGTAAATCACAAGACCCTGGAGATGCTGCAACATTCCGGCTGATTGGTGCTTCTTCTGGGCTCAGCAGAAATGCCAAGATCAGTGCTGAGCTCCAGCTGGAGCCTGGTGCTGATCCTGGTGCTTCCGCTGAGCCCTGACAGCCCTGCAGCGGCAGCCGTCTCTCGCTCAGGCTTGTGTGGTGCTGAAACCAATTCAGCTCATTCCCCTCCCCCGCTACTTCTCTAGGATGGTTGCGTACCACCTGCCAGGTGCCAATGTACCGCAGGTGGTATCTGTACCACTGGTTGAAAAGCCCTGATATATGGAACTTGCAGCTCTGAGTTTCTAGAGGAAAGGAGACATAAATGTAAAGAATACATCTGTGGCTGCATAGCAAATAGCAGTATTTCGGGGTAAGTAACATGCACAGCACAGAAAAGGAATAAGCAGTCAAACCAAACAAATATAGGCACAAGAAAGAGAGAAATAAAATTAAAACTAGTTACAGGGAAAGAAAAAGAGAGAGAACTACAGCTAAATCTAGGTTATAGTCACATCATTCATTTTCCATCTTTATATCATCACCTTGCTTCTAGCATGCCCAGATACTATTCAAGCATTGGTTTTTATGTGTTTTTGAATTCTCATATTGCTCCTTCTGAGCATTTCATCAGTTCCATTGAATCACAATTTTTCTTGGTCTTTCCCTTTCTCTCAACCCATTCACACTATTGTATTCAATCAATATTCATAGAATATTCTTTATTTTATCTACCTCTTTTTTATTTTACTATGCATGCTTCTAAAATATCCCATTTCTATAGTATGTATGTATGTATGCATGTATTTATTTATTTATTTAGGTTTCTTTGATATATTTTCATATTTCCCCTGACATTTCCAACTCTCACATCAAGGTAACAAAGCAGGCAGAAGCATATTCAGCCATTTTCATTTCTTTTGATTAAAATTTTCCCTATACCCATAGCCATTCTGGAACCGTTTGTACATCTTAAATGTTTTCTATCCATTTTGCCAACCTTCAGACAAGGCAAAAGAAAACAAAAAACCCACCAAAAACAAACCCTCTTCAATTTGACTTTTTCATCATTTATGAAATTGTTTGCTCAATTTTTTAGTCTTGCTACATTAATTTTCAGATCCATACACCTTATTACATTATATAATCTAGAGTAAGCTGCAAAGATTTAGGTTCTCAGTCAATAACAAAGCATAGTGTGCGTATAGAAATTCATATCCCAACCATCACATCTGTAATGTACCACATTATTTATACATTTGTCACAACAACAACAACAACAACAACAACAACAACAACACACACACACACACACATACACACACACACAAAATTGAAGGGCACAGCATACATCCTTGTTTTTTATTCTGATAATGAAACATTCGTTAAGCATTTAACTGATTCTTTAGACATGTTTTACTACCATTATGTACTGATCTTAATACTTAGCAATGAACCTGCTATTTTCGATAGTTGTACAAAACATTCCACAATCAAAGCCAATTAATTTTGCTGTATGCTTTTTCCAAATTCTATAAATGTATAGTGAACTTTTTTATAAATAATGAATAGATTGTGTACATTACTGCCAAAGAGGCATATTGCTACAAATAAGGCAGATTAGGTTACAGTGCCAAATTATCAGTCATTTTTCTATCACTTTTTTCCATTGCAATATGTTGCAAAGTCACAGACTTACTGGATTACTTTTTTCAACTCTTAATAATCTTTGAAAATCAAAAGTCAGCAAATTAGAGACACAGGCCTGTAATACAAAAGATTTATGACAAACGTTGATGGAGGACTTTAGGACACATTGAAGGCATTATAAAAAAAATCATAAATAAAAATTGAACATAATAAATAAATAAAATCCTTGGAGATGTGATGCATAAAGATAATGGGAAGTTTACATCTGAATAAGTTCCTTGCATTGACATGTAACAAGACAATGTTTTCTTATTCATTAACCTTCTCACTTTCAACATAAGTGTCTTATCACATTCAAAGAATGCATACTTTCATTACAACTCCTTCCTAGTGAATTCTTTGTTCATTAAAGAAACAACTCCTCCAATTCTGCCCTTGTTTTCACACAATGAGGCCCAGTTATTGGATGTGTGCTGAATTTTTACCATACCACTCATCCTCTTGAGTTGGCAGTGCAATATTTGCCTTTTGTGGGACCTGCTGTTTCTGATTTGCAAGGCTACGCTGACTTCTGAAACTCTGAACAAACTGCAGTTTCAGAAGCCGAGCTCTTAGGAGTGACAATAAAAAATGATGAATAAATAAACATGAGGAAGGCAGCTTGCTAAGGGGGCTTATTTAATCTCCATCCTTGAATATAGAAAGGGAAATGAGATTCCCCTTACAGAAATCTCATACAGCCTAGAGGTCTTGATTGGCTGGGACAGACTGATGAGTTCTAAGGGTGGAATAAAGAACATTCCCAATGGGATCCTGAATCACCACTATCATCTCTGTTAACAGCTCAGTTAGTTTATTTTTCATTTGTTTCTGGAGCAAATGTGTTATGTCCAAAATTGCAGTGAAGCCAGTTTTCCATCCTAATTTACAGTCTAAATGTTGGAGATGTGGTAGTTTAGAAGCCACCTATTTTCATATGTGGTGGACTTGTAGAAATATAAAAGCTTTTTGGATTAAAATTTGGTGGAACATTCAAACGATTTTTAAGAGAAAGATAAAGTTCTCTCCACAATTGTTTTTATTGGGTATTGTTGTAGATTGTGATGTTAAAGAAACTAATTTGATGTTGAATATGATAACAGCAGCACGGTTACTGGTGGGACAATATTGGAAGAAGGATATGCCTACTATAGAAGAATGGGTGTTTAAAGTTTTGAATCTTGCAGAAATGTCTAAGATTTCTGCTTACTTGAAAGATCATTCACAGGAAAGATATATTTCAGTTTGGAGGAGATGGATAGATTATATTCAGAATAAATATGGGACTAAAAAGTTCCATTTAGCTTATGAGTAGATTTTAGAGGGATATTGTTATTGGTACTTTGTATGTAGTTATGTTAAAGGGGAGTTAAAGCACATTATGAATTTGGTTAATTGTATATTATGCATAATTTTTATTTAGAATATGATTATTATAACTATAATCCTGTATTTAGCTCTGGGAAGTGGGGGAGGGGAAGTGGGGGGGTTTGGGGTGGGGGGGATTTGGGGATATATTGTAAAATCTTGTTTTTGTAAAACTCTTTAATAAAAAAAAGAGTTTAGTTTTCCATTTTCCCATTGTTGGGAATTCTAGCTCATCTTACCTCCTGGCCCCCTCACAATAAAACTTCAACTTCTATAGTTTCATGCTAATATGTCTTTTCAGCCCCCATCATAGCTACTCTTCAGACTTTTTACAAACCATGTAACAAATGGAAACAGCATGAATAGAGGGAACAGTGCACTAAATAAGATGGTTCACATATAATTTTGGAAATCATTACTTTCAAATCTGTTCGCTAGCACTGATTATTATGGACAAACATTTTCTGAAAACTGGATTTATGTATGATAAATTGGCTAGAAGACGTGCCGTAAGGTTAGTGCACCTATTTTGATGCTTATTGTCTGTAGTGAAAAATTCCACTGCCATGAATCAGCAGATTAAGGGAGATTCAGGACGGATTCCCCACACTTGCACTAAAGAAGAGATCTGCAGAACTAAAGTAAGTTTTAAAAATCTGAAAAGAGGTCAGCAGATAGTAAGGCAGGAAGATATTTACGGAAAGATGTACAAAAGGACTTCGTACATATTTCCATTTCATTTTGGTAATAGTGATATAAATTCAGCAGATTGGAAAATTGATTTAATATGAAAATATTAACATATCTTCACAACCTGGAGGATCAACACAAAATTAAATTGTGTAATTTAGGGAATACAATGGAAAAGGGACCTACCTTTAAATTTTTAATTGGCACACATTGACACAAAAAAGTTGTCCTGTTAAAAAAAACATACCCACTTACTTCCCCCTCAGTAGTGATTCAGGGGTGCCACAGTTATCTATTTTTAGAGCATCCTAAGTATCATACCATTAAAATATGTAGGCAGAGAGATAACGTGTAGCAGTTTGTTTCCTGTACCCTTCTGTATCTTTTTTTTCCTTTTCATTATGAAAAACAATTTTAATTATATTTTCCTGGCAGAAAGCCAACTCTGATTACCAAACAAGAAAATGACAACTGTCTGAGCCCATTTAAATTTTTAGAGCATCCTAAGTATCATACCATTAAAATATGTAGGCAGAGAGATAATGTGTAGCAGTTTGTTTCCTGTACTTGCACACAGGAACCCTTCTTCTGTATCTTTTTTTTCATTATGAAAAACAATTTTAATTATATTTTTCCTGGCAAAAAGCCAACTCTGATTACCAAACAAGAAAATGACAACTGTCTGAGCCCAGTTAAATTTCCTGTTCTAAATGACATTTAGCTAAATTATATTTAAAAGGGAAAAAAATTAATAACTACTACTAATACTACAATTATTGTTGCGCCAGGTATAAACCGTGATCAACTGTATTAAGGGCTCATTTGTTAAGAAAACTGAAGACCCAAAAAATAAACAAAAAGAGAAGCTGGCAAGACCCTAAAACAAGGGGTCCTTGGGGATCTCTGAGCTTGTTTTCTTGCAGATGTTTCATTACCCTAACTGGGTAACTTCATCAGTGCTAGTAATGATGTTACCTAGTTAGTAGTTAACTAAGTAGTGGCTTGTTAGTAGTTAACTAGCAATGATGATGTACCTAGTTAGGGCAATGAAACATCTGCAAGAAAACAAGCAAGCTCAGAGAGCAAGCAGCAAGGACTCCTCATTTCAACCCTGAGCTATAAATATTCTCTTTCATTGGAGACTCTAAAACAGGAAGACAAGATGATAGGAAACTAATGCTCAACCAACGTAGAAACCTAACTAAAACAAATCAGAAATACCTTGTTATTACGTAGTTGCTTGATTTTCCATGAATCTACAGAGCAATTTACAGTCAAGAGATCACTGGGGAAAGTAAATTCCATAGAAACACATGGATTGCTCTATATCAGGGGTGTCAAACTCAATTTCATTGAGAGCCCCATCAGCATTGCGGTTGCCCTCAGGGGGCCGGGTGGGTATGGCCAGGGTGGGCGTGGCCTACTGGGTGGGCATGGCTAGAGTGCTTATGGCCTACTGGGTGGGCGTGGCCAGCTCTACATCGTTCGCATCAAGGGTGCCTATGGGGGCCTGGGCAGGAGTGGGACAGGTCTGAGGGTCTCTGGCAGGAGGAGGGTCTCTGGGCCAGGGCCAAGGCAGTGGGGGACGTTCCCTCACTGTTTCCAGGATGGCTTTGTGGGCTGCATGAAACCACTTTGTGGGCCGCATCTGGCCCCCGGGCCTTGTGTTTGACATGTCTGCTCTATATTCTATCATTAGTTCAAGACTAACTCAATAAGGAGACTAAAATTTGAGATCATCCAGTTTTGGAACATTTGTGGAAAATTTGTTGAGGAAAATCTGTATACAAGAGTGTGTCATTTAGCAATCCATTGTTGCTTTTGAACTAGACGATTGCTTAGCCTTTGTAGGAAAAGCACACTGTCATGGTACAGTTCACAGAAATTGCTCTTAGACCTTAGTACAAGTTCTTTAAATGGTATCTGAAAAGAAATATGGCTTCTCTTATCTAGGCAGATATTATCTATGAAAGGATATCAGAAAAGAAAGCACTATAATATACAAGTGATAAGATCACACAGTGCTGGGCACCAGGAAAAGGATTTTGCTTGTCCTTGGTCTAAGGTCTTATTGTAACAACTTGCATAAAGATTGAGGCTAATGAGACTAAAAAGCTGTTTTAGAAACAAAAGACAGATGGCAGAGAGCTTCAAGGCTGGGAAGGGAAGGTTAAAAAGGTGGGAGGCCCAGGATTTGGACCTTGAAGCTGACATGTGTATAAGATATGGTGAGACACAAAACGCCATATGTATGGCTTTCTAATTCTCTAACTGCTTTTCTATCCTTTTTGTGGTTGCCTCGGAACATGACTTTGAAAAACAGTTTTCTAGCTATCCATGATACAAAATCTTGATAGTGGGATCAAGCAAGGCATGAGAGGAAATGGTTAGAACCCACCTTTATCCTGTCCCAAATTTTGGAAGAAAAAAAAAATAAGAAATCCAAGCTTGCATCAACCACTTTGATCTAAAGCAGGATCCCGTTTCAACCCCTGTGTGACATACTGTATATGGTGTGAATAAACACTTGATTTATTTGTCCTCAAGTCATTGAAACTACTAACCAGTTTCACTGCATGACTCCAAGTTGAAGTCTTATAATAAGGGAAAATATAGTTTCTTCACCCTAGGATCAATAATACCTCTTACACAGGTATTGTAAAAGGTTGAGGGCCTTTGCCATAATATACTGTGTAGTATACTGTACAGTTTAGCAATAGGTTCAAAATGTTTGGTAGCAACTGCTATTTTGGGAATGTGATAATTAAAATAGCTTGCAGTTTGTAAACTTAGCTTTCTAGTGTGGTTCTACCAGTAATGAACCCTTCTGAGGGATTTCGACAAATATTGTACTTAACCTCTTTGAACTATCTTTATCTGCTATTTTGCTGAATTGAAAAAGCTGCAGATATTTTTTTTCTAGCATCTAGTTCCTCAGACTTGAAATTATATTTTCTGTGTAAGGTTCCCAATCTCCCACCAATGTCTTAAGGAATCTAGGTCTTAAACCCAAGATTAAACAAGATGCCATAATTAATTTTACAATTTTATAGCTACATTTCTTCCATTTAACAATGAGGTATTACATAGCTTATTTATTTAATAATTCTTAATAAGTCTATTTTGATTTTAAAAAAATCAACCTTAATATTAGGCTAGCTAATATCTAAAAGTCTTTTGTTACTTGGCACATAATACCAATATGAAAATTGCATGATGGCCAGTCTCTGAACAAAAGCTATGGATGGCTATTGTTTTATGACCTTTCACATCACTGTACTGTGTAAACACTTACAGGAAGAATAAGCATATACTCAATTGGAATTTAAGCCTTTTTAGAGAGATCATAGTGCCAGAATTGCAAATATAAAGGCTTGGGCTGCTGAAATTAAAAAGCAAAGACACTTTTTATCTTATTTGCTTTGTTGCCAATCCTAGGGGGTGGTGCTCATCTCCGTTTCAAGGCCATTGAGCCAACACTGTCCGAAGACGTTTTTCCACAATCATGTGGCCAGCATGATATCATGGAGCACTGAGACCTTCCCACTGAAGTGGTACCTATTTATCTATTCACATCTGCATGCTTTTGAACTACTAGGTTCGCAAGAGCTAGGGCAAGGACAAGAGGTCACCCCATTGTGTGGAGCTCAGGTTTCAAACTTGGGCTGCTGGCTTTCTAGCCAACAAGCCCAGCATCTTAACTGCTGAGCCACCCACTACCCTAACATATATACACATCAATATATAAAATCAAACACATAACGGCTTAGATCACATGCTTCATTTTCCAATTAAAATTAGGAAAAATTAGGGAATCAACTGTATGATCCAATGAACTATATTGAATTTTATCAACATAGATAATAAGTCAAGATTGGTTACATAACGTAACAATATAAGATTGTGTGAGGGATTCATGTCATGATTTCTGGGGACAGATATACTGAGTAGGTGAGCAATAAAGCAGGATTTCATTTTCACTTCCCACCATGATTAGTGTTCTCCCAAATGTAAATAGACTGATTTGGCCAGGAATATCATTACATGATCCCACATATCTTAGTGTAAAACACAAACAGAGGAATAGTATATGGAGGGTCCAGTTTCCCCAAAGTAAAAAATCTGAAACAGTCTTCTCTGGGGTCTGGGATTTTCAGATACATCACGATGGGATCACAACTGCCAGGATCCCATTAGCACAGGGGTGTCAAACTGCCAGATGCTTCATAGCAAAACTGCGCCCACCCCATTGCCGGCAGTGGCCAAAAAAAAAGTCACAATATGTCGCGACGCATCACGTGATGTTGCGAGTTTGACACCCCTGCATTAGCAAGTTGGCTGGGATTTGGGAGAATTATAGTCCTCCTGTTACATCTGAAAGACAACAGGTGGAGAGATCTGTTAGACAATCAACATCCCGAGGAATTGAAAACCAGCCCAGCACAATGTAAGATAGGAAAACAAAACAAAAGAAAAAAGGTAGGCTGTTTAAAAACAGAAAGGAAAGAAGGAAGAAAGATGTTGCAACCTGCTAAATGATAGCAAGAGCTTTTACAACTTTTGAACTCTGGAAGAGCAGAAGAATGAAAGCTGGCAAAAATTACGGGGGAGCATTTCGTTTGCGAAAAGTAAAAGCCCGCCCTCTGCTACTATAAACAGTTCTCTGCTGAAACAGCAAACAGGGAGTTCCCTGGAATGTCTGCTTTCATTTCACAAAGGAATTAAAAGGTCATTGGCACCAATCTTTAAGCAAGCGGCTGACTGCTTGTCAAAGCTGGTGAGACAAGGACCTGGCGGTGCCAGTGGCTTTTCTATGCCTTCCCTTTTGTTCCCTCTCTCTTTCCCCCTAAAACTCAATTTGCGCCAGTGACCATTTAATCCAGAAACCAGAATCACTTGGATTCCTTGAGGCTACAAGTATTAATAGCCCAGCATGCACACTTGCCCATTTGCTGTAGGACATTTTTAAAATTGTAATCAGCTAGAGTGTGGTTTGTAATGGGACTTTTGAAAACAACTGTGAATAATGTGTCCAACACTGAGAATTGCGTTTCCTACAAAATGCCCCCCCTTTTTTTACTATTAATAGATTCCTACTACACATTTATACACACACACACACACACACACACACACACTTCCCATTCCACCCTCCCCTTGGTTTTCTTTTCTGCTGCTAAAATGAAAAGAGTTGGCAATATATGTTTCAGGAAACTCCAAGTGATCTAGAAATCCCAAACATAGGATCAGCAAAGAATCTGTGTTCTCAACTAAACTTGGTTCTTTGGAGCAAGCGTTGAAAGGAACAGCAGCAGACATGCAACATTTGCAGTAGCATTATGGTGAAATCATCCAAATTCAAAATCCTGGCTCAAAAACAGTAACTGTGAGAGGGAACTTAGAGTCCTAGTGGATGATCACTTAAACATGAGTCAGCAGTGTGCAGCAGCAGCCAAAAAAGCTAATACAATCCTTGGTTACATAAACAGAGGCATAGAATCAAAAATCACATGAAATATTTGAACCTCTTTATAAAGCCTTAGTAAGGCCACACCTGGACTACTGCATCCAGTTACAAAAGAGATGTTGAGACTTTGGGATATGTGCAAAGAAGAGCAACTAAGATGATTAAAGGCCAGGAGATGAAAACTTATGAAGAACAGTTGCAGGAATTGGGTATGGCCAGTCTAGATAAAAAAAGGACTATGGGTAACATGATAGCAGTATTCCAGTATTTGAGGAGCTGGCACAAAGAAGGGCATATGTGTCAACTTATTTTCCAAAGTACCAGAAGGCAAGACAAGAAACAATGGATGGAAATTAATCAAGGAGAGAAGCAACCTGGAATTAAGGAGAAACTTCATAACAGTGGGAACTATTAACCAGTGGAACGCTTTCAGAAGTTCTGGGTGCTTCATCACTGGAGGTCTTTAAGAAGAGATTGGACAGCCACTTGTCTGAAATGATATAGGGTCTCCTGCTTGAGAAGGGGGTTGGGACCAGAAGACCTCCAATGTCCCTTCCAGCTCTGTTCTGATTGATTGAAATTTTAACTACACTCAGGACAAGACCTGTTCAAAGGAAAACAGGAATAGGTTTGGCAGTGCACCTACTGCATGGCTGTGTTCAAAGTCAACCTACGTTTTCAGAGTATCATACAATACATTCAGGACTTGGAGCCTCACCAGTTGAGAGGACTGTGGTTGTGGCTACAACTATCTGAACACTCACCATATCACAACCGAAAGACAAAAAGCCAGCATGCAAGCAAAAATGCCATTTGCTATGTAAATAATAATATGATATGATGATATGATATGATATGATATAATATGATAAAATGTGTGTGTGTGTGTGTATATAGAGAGAGACAGAGAGAGACAGACAGAGACAGAGAGAGAGAGAGAAAAAGACAGAGAGAGAGAGAGAGAGAGAGAGAGAGAGAGAGAGAGAGAGAGAGAGAGAGAGAGAGAGAGAGAGAGAGAGAAGAAAATGTAATTTACAAGGTGAGAGTAAGGTATTACCAACAATATCTTATGTGGGAGAAAACCCAATAAAGAATTAATGCAGGGGAATAAGAAGGATGAATTGGTGGAAAACATTAATGAAAGCTGTGCTTTTTTTCTTCCATTAATCTCGATATCTTTAAAGCAGAAAATACTCCTTTTTCAAAGTCAGAACAATTCTAACTAAGCACCGCTTATATGTAACACTTCTGTTGATGTGTAAGGCTGCAGAACAGGAATATATAAATTCACTAGAAGTCACTTGAGGAAAACAAAGGACTAGATAAAAGGGGGAAAGGAAATAGGAGTAAGTTGATTAAACATCAGAACCACATTTTTGTATGTGACTGCTAATATTTTTTTCTTTGGAAACAGCAACACCTTTTTCCATTGCCCAACTCCTTTCTCAGAAAAGGATACAAGAGTCTCCTCCAGGACAGCAAATTCCAGTTAGGGTGCCTTGTTATTTCCATTTATAATAATGAAAATACAGAACCCAGAAATCTGAGAAGGTAGAGAAAGCAGAGCTGAAAATGGTTTCCATTTGTTATAGAGAGGGGAAAAACATAGATTTTTCTTTCTTATCATCTGCTTTCAACAACCATGACAATCAAATCAGTACTGCAGTGTCTGTCTTCACTTCAGGCATGCAGATACATTACAGCAGCCTTGCAGCCTTGACTCTAAAGTCCAACAAATTGCATTCTGTTGATAATTAGAACTCACATGCCATGTAGAAAGATAAAGATGCTTATTTACTTATAACATTTATAGTCTACCTTATTCCCAAGATTCGGCAGCTTACATAAAATAAAGAACTAAATAATAAAAGCATAAACATAAACAAGAAAACATCATAAAAATATTTTAAGGAAGAAATGTAATGTATATTTGTGATTCCACATTCCAAATACCCTGATAAAAAGCCAGGCTTTTGTTATTTTACAAAATTACACAAGGAGCGGGATAGGGGACTTTTAATTTTATAGGAAAGCACATTCCAAAGTCCACAACACAAAAATCTGTTTCTAGGTTCCTTCTTCCTTTTATTCTTACACTGGGGAGTGGAATAGGGGTACCTAGAGAACCTTGTTTTGGTGAACCAGATAAGATGTTAGGTTCCCTCTGGAAAAGACAATCTCTGGGCTACTCTTAACTGAAGCACTTAGTAGGCAATAAATATGTCTTTTAATTGTACTCAGAAACATACTAGTGACCAATTAAATTCCCACTGAGTAGTAGCATTTGGCACCAACTGAAGCTTACAGCCCAGGGGTGTTAAACCGCTGGCCCGCGGGCCAGATGTGTCATGGTGAAACCGTGCCCACCCCATTGCTGGTAATGGGAAAAAAGTCACGATACATTGCGACACATCACGTAACATTGCGAGTTTGACACCCCTGTACAGCCCCACAAAAAGTGCATTAGAGTAACGCAGGAGAGAAATAATGACTGTGGTGAGTTAGCATCAATAAGTAGGACTGCAATTGGCACCAGTCAGCACTAGCTAAAAATGGATGAAGGCTTTGTTGGCCATGGTCTCTATCATTGTTCTGGTAACAATCATGAGTTCAAGAGTAATTCAAAGGGATAGACCTGCTCCTTCAGAAAGTCTGTGATCCCATTTAGAATTGAAGAATGGGCCAACAGAAAACCTGAAGGCTTTCAAACAAACAACTCAAGATTTACTGGAATTTAGCTTCAGTTTGGTTTCTCTTATCCTGACAGCCTCCAGAGAACAAGATAGAATATATCTACTGTATCTCCTGTCTAGTCTGAGCAGAAGATACTTGGGTAAATATACCCCCAAAGGATGAATGACCTCCCCCCAGGGGCTCCCTACAGATGCTGAGAAAAAAGAGAGAGAAAGCTGCACCTAGCAGAAATCCACAGTAGAGCAGTCAAGGATCTGAGCACTCCTCCCACTAATATTGAGAAAACCACCCATTCAGGAAGGAGCAGAGCCTTTACCATACCTTCTCTATGCCTTTACATTTTCCTATTCCTTCTATTAATTTCCACGTCAATTTTTTTAATTTTAACCATATCAAAATTTAAACGTTATAAGCATTGATGGCACCACATAGTAATAAAGTATTATATTATTTAAATGGTCATCAGAATAGTTAATACCCCTTATGATTTAATCTTTTAAAACTGGAGAGATTGTGGGTTGAATTTAGGGCTTCCTGCATGCAAAGCACATGCATCACTGCTAAGGTAGGTCCTCCTTCCTTTATACAATAGGATTGGTGGAGCCTTGGTGGAGCAGTGGGCTAATGCCTCCTTAAGTAACACCAGCTGCCTGCAATTAGTGCAGGTTCAAGTCCCACCAGGCTCAAGGTTGACTCAGCCTTCCATCCTTCCGAGGTAGGTAAAATGAGGACCCAGATTGTTGGGGGCAATTAAGCTGACTTTGTAATAATGCCGCTTGGGGTGTGTGTGAAAGCCCTAATAAGCAGGCATATACATAGAATGAAGGCTACTGCTAAGCTTGTAAGCCGCCCTGAGTCTTCGGAGAAGGGCGGGATATAAATGGAATTAAAATAAAAAAAATAAAAAATTGCAAATCCAGAGTAACATCAAACCCAGAGATGGGCAAAAACTAAGCTTAATTAAAGCACGCAGCTTTATGGTTCAAAAGGATACTTCATCTGCTAATTCTTTCACTATCAATTAGGAGAAAAGAGACGGGTGAGAGGTCGCAAAAATATGAAACTTAACCTTCAGGCATGTTGCAGAAACAAAAATAAAATGACCGTGACTGGTGCTGTTATTAATAATAATTTGATGGGTCAGTTAGCCCTAAGATGAATCAATATGTGTGGCATTTTACAGAAAGAGAAGAAGAAAAGAGGTAGATGGAGCAACAGCAGGAAGCTCCTTCCTAAGTTGGAGATAAAGAAATGCTTCTAAACAGGCCTGACTGCTGAATATTACAAGAGTTATCATCTTGTGTGGGTTGCATGGGGCTTTATTTTGTGCTTCCCTGCATGGAGCGAATGCTGTTCACAGTGGAGTTGCGGGAAACAGTCATTAGTATTTATTCAGAGAGCAGTGAGTAACTGTTCTAAAAAAAGCTTCGGATAGCAGCACCTAGAAAGACTTGGTGTATTTTAATTCCTCTAAATTATTATTATCATTTTTTTCTTTGCAAACACATTCCCCATACCTGCCTTGCTCAATTCCAAGTCTCAGTCCAAAACTAGAGCTAGATTGAGCAATCTGATTTGCAGACAAATCCACAGAATGATTTTGAAGTGATTTAGCTGCAGTTCCTTTTGTAGAATGGTTGTTCTTCTCAAGAAGCTACTCTTATGAGGATAGGATAGGATAGGATAGGATAGGATAGGATAGGATAGGATAGGACAGGACAGGACTCTTTATTGGTCAAGTGTGATTGGACATACAAGGAATTTGTCTCTGGTGCATAAGCTCATAATGTACATATAAAAAGCAAGTAATAGGTCATAGATTATAATCATAGTTACAACCATTAATCATAAGTTACAAAACAACAATTGATAAATCATAAGAAACCAATAGGAGAACCTTTCCCAAACTGATACCTTGCAGTTTGGACCAAGCGTCCCATTTAATCAAAGTGCCGTGTGTACAAAAATAGCGTGTTAGTAGTTAAATATTAGGCTAGGTCTAAGGAGTCACAGGAATGCATCCACTATGGAAACTCACTAGGTTAAAAAAAGAAACCTCACGCTTTGTCAGTCCAACAGTTTTTTTGTAAAATTTTTTTTATTGAAGATAGAGTATAATATCTGCCTCTTCAAACTACTGAAAGAAAGTCAAGATAGAAATCTAACAAGCAAAAGTAAATATTTGTTTGCTTATGTCTTAATATACAAAAGAGCAAGCACAGCATTGCTGTGATTGGATCAGTCTGCTTGCTTCCCTTCAGGTTGTAAAACATACAGAAGTCTGTTTTGGAACTAAGTATTTAGAAATTAATGCTGGGAAAGCAAATATATTGTTTCTGGTTTGGTTATAGAGAGATCCACCCTTTAATTTCTCTGCTACGCCCTTTTGAGTGTTTGCTCCTTTAAAAATAAAATACATTTATAAAATAAACGTAAATCCAGAGAATGTACTTGTAGACACAGCAGATGGGCACTTCTAACCATAATCACTTCTGCAGATTTGAAATGCTGAAAAGCAGCAGCTGAAATTATTTTCCTGTCCAACGCTGCTGAAAAAATTGCAGTAACAAAACATCCCTGACTCCACAGAAAAGAAAGGATCGTTAGTGACAGTGCCTTTTCCAGTACTGTACTAAAAAAAAGGAGATTCTAATAAAACGTTGGTCAATTTCATCACTGCTTCTTATGTTTGGGGTATTTAGGAGAAGTTATAAAGCCATCAAACCAGTATTTGTCTTCGAGGACTAGAACTAAGAAGCTGAGAAGATGAATAAAAAGAGTTCCTTGTAATAGGAAAATTGAACCACAGAATCTCAAAAACAACAAACAAAAATTCCTAGCTTTTGAATAATTTTAGTTATCCCATATTTGAACTATTCCCATATTGAGAGTAAAAAATAAAAATAGCCCCTTTTTGCTGCATGTAAAAATGACAGTGTGAAAGTTAGCTTTGCCAATATGGTAGCAGTTGTGAAGCAAAGTGGTCAGTCAAATAACTGCACACTCCCCAAACGTAGTTTAATTAGTTAATTGGAACCTTCTTGGGAACCAATATGCTAAATGGAAAAAAAAGTGTTGTTTGTCCTTCAGGATCAAATTGCAAATAAAATGGTTTTCTAGCAATCTTGTTTTCAGAAGATTGTGCATTCGTATCTGTGTATCGAGTATGTTTCCCAAAGATCTGTCTTCAGCTGATGTCTGAAGCAGGAAGAAAGGTGGGTAAAACTCAGTTAGATTTCACCTGTACAGAATGGGGCTGGAAGAGATCAAAGGGAAATCCAGAACAGTAAATTCAATGAATACACAGCAGTTATTTAAAATTGGTTTTAAAATTATATTAATCCTGGTTTTCCAGGGAGCATTACTATTTTTAGAACCTGTCCCTGATAAATTTTTTGTTTTGCTTTTCATGGAGAAAACAAAACAATTGTTTTGCATACATGGCTTTATAAATGCTGCTTGTGTAAAAGCTACATTCTCTGGAAGAGGGGGTGAGTTTCTCTGACTGTGGTCTGTGTGTAAGTGAACACCAGGTCATTGCCCCTTTCTTCCAGTGACCAGTAAAATCAAGTGAACACGATTGCTGCTTAAAATATCAATTTAAAAGATACACAGTGTTAAAAACTGTCACTCTCTGCAAAAAGTATTTTTACAGCCTCATTGTTACTCATGAATTGACAACATTATCTCCTTTAGAAAAATGGAAGAATAGTGCTAAAAATACAACCATGAATGAAACATGGTAGGATGAGTAAAAATACATTTTTTTTTCTTATATTCAATCATTTTCAGTTCTCAGACACTGCCTGAATAAATCTGTGCAGTTTTCTTGGAAAGGTCTTTCAGAAGTGGTTTGCTGCTGCCTCCTTCCTAGGGCTGAGAGAATGTGACTGGCTCAAAGTCATTCTACCCTCATGCTTTAACCACCACAAGAAACTGGCTTTATAAGCTACCGTATTTCCCTGAAAATAAGCCCTAGCCTAATATAAGTCCTACCCCAAAAATAAGCCCAAGGGGTGGGCATGGCCAGCACAAGTGGTGGCAAGCGCGTGGAGGCTGACAATGTCTGGCAGTAGCTGCAGCCTGCTGGCACTTTGGTGCAGCACAGGTAAGTCCAAGTGCAGAGGCAGAGGCAGGGGAAGGCAGGCGATCTAGATGCGCTGTGCACTTTTCGCCCAGAGGAAGACTGGAAGCTTCCTCTGCTTGCGAACAGGGCACTTAGAAACCCATCAATTCACTCCATCTCCAAGTGCCCCATTTGCAAGCAGACAAAGCTTCCAGTCTCCGTCTTTTCTCCATCCGGGCAAAAAGTGTTTGGGTGCCTATGGGACATTTGGAAATGGAGCGCTCCATTTCCAAATGGCCCATAGGCATTCAAACACTTTTTGCTCAGATGGAGAAATGATGGAGACTGGAAGCTTTGTGTGCTTGAAAATGGGGCGCTTGGGAATGGAGAGATTAGCCCCATTCCCAAGGGCCTCATTTGCAAGCAGACAAAGTTTCCAGTCTTCCTCTGGGCGAAAAGTGTTTGGGCGCCTAGGGGGCACTTGGGTTAACCCTCACTCACCTCGCCTCATGGCAGTGGCATGGTGGGCCACGCGGCCTACTACCACGAGCAGAAGTGGGCTGGCAGCCACATGGGCTCCTGCTGGATGGAGCTGTTGGTGCCACTGCTGCGAGGCGAGGCACATGTCAGGAAAAACCTAAGACATCCCCCAAAAAGAAGACCTACTTCCTGTTTTGGAGGCAAAAAATATATAAGACTGGGACTTATTTTTGGGAAAACACAGTACAATTCCTCTTTTACCTTGCAGCTGAGTAGAAAAATGGAGAAAGTGATCATTTTAAATAGAAAAACAGCTGGAAGAAAATGGTATAAGCAATTCTACCTTCTTACCCTCCTCTGGCCTTGCTTTGCTAAACTCTCAACCTTCCATCGTTACATTTTATTAAAATGACAATTACAACATTAACAGAGGGAGCCTCTTTCATCATACAAGGTCCTGTTTCTCTTATATAAATCACACATTTGGGGTTAGAGACATCAGAGAGAATGGCACTATTCTGGCTCAAGCCTCCAATTAAATAGAGCCTTAATTATTTAATGATTTGAAATATTCACAGAAGACAAAATTGTTATAACAGTTTGTTAATTGTCTCGAGACTATGAACAGTGATGCTCTGTTTCTGTACCTGCCATCAGAGATTCAGGATTTATCATCAAGCCAATCACATCTGGTTTTTATCCACCAAGCTTTTTACACGCAGAATCTAGTAGCAGAGAAACTCAATGATATACTGTAAATAACCTGGGTAGAAGACAGAGGAGTTAGACTTGGCAGGGAGATTACAGACTGCTTTTAGTTCCACATCAAACTATAGATAAGATGCCACTTTAGAAGGTTCCCTTTTGTCAAGCAAGCAAGGAAGGAAGGAAAGAAGGAAGCAAAAGGAGCAGTACAAAAGCAGCACGACAGGAAAAATGCCTCCTGGAACTAGCCTTTGGGGTAGAACCAGAAAATGTTGGTACTCTACAGAATTGTCCTGGAAGGGGTGAGATACTGCAAATATTATTTAAAGTACCTCTTTGGCAACAAAATGTTCTCAGGTTCCAGATTTGGGCCATCTATTTTTGCTGATCTATTTATTAAATCCACTGCTGTGCTGCCAAACAATCAAAGCTCCATCCTAGACAGGAATGGCTCTCAAAGGCTTCCTGTTTGGGCTTGAACTTTTTTTTAATGCAACAATGGAAATTTGGATCTGCTGTTCTGCTCTATAGGTCTGGCGCCCCCCTTAGTTGCTCTTTAGACTCACCCATAATAGTAGCATAGCATTCAGAAGTTGCATATTCCCCAAAGATAGGTTGAGACAATGCATTCCTTTTACCTACCAACCCCAGCAGTCTATTAAATTCTTGGCAACAGCAAATACAGAACCAATTTAAATGCTTTTTCCAAGGAGGTCTTTCTTTCAATATGCCACCAGCTGATTCATACATTCTGCTTCCCTATGAAGCTGTTCTGTAATCAGTAACTTCTTGGCTCCTCCATATCCAGCTAAATCAACAATCTTTGTTATTTTCCTCATGCAACCTTTAAGTGAGGCATCTACCGCCATTTCATCCATTATGCTGAGCAAACTCAAACTAACCTCATCAAAACTTGATCGAAATGTGTAAATTCAACCACAAGAGATTATAAGCAATCATCTATGGCTTTGTATGATGTGGAACCAGACCAACTATGGCTTCATAGGACTTGGTACTGATTGTGAAGCTCCATGGCATCACCTTAGGCTGTTAACATCAATTTTCTCAATGGTCCCACAGTAGTGCTTTTACCTTGTATCCATCATACATGAAACATCCTAAAATTGTTGTTAGGTACAACAATGTAAAATGCCCCCATTTCAAACATTCAAAAAGGCCTGACATCTGATTAATTGTTCTAACTATCAGGAAGTTTCTCCTTAATTCTAGGTTGGTTCTCTCTTTGATTAGTTTTCATCCATTGCTTCTTGTCCTGCCTTGAGGTGCTTTGGAGAATCAGTTGATTCCCTCTTCTTTGTGGCAACCCCCTTAGATACCCTAACACTGTTTTCATGTCACCCCTAGTCCTTCTTTTCATTAAATTAGACATACCCAATTCCAGCAACTGTTCCTGGTATGTTTTAGCCTCCAATCCCTTAATCATCTTTGTTGTTCTTCTCTGTATTCATCTCTGTATTGGATAAGGCATGTATGTTACGAGTGGTAATGACCTTAGCATCAAATTACAAGCTGATAGGTAGAAAATTAAGATAACAAAGAAACTATCTATGGATTCCTTCTTGTTCTTTTTTCCCCCTCTTACCATCTAGGTGTGGCTCAATTCCCTCCCCAAAGTCATCAATATAACACTCTGTGAGCTGCCCACGACAGAAGTAATACTAATCTGAAGTGATGCCTGGTAACTGCAACATGTAATTTCAGACTGAAGGCACCAATTTGCTAGTCAGTTTGTAGTGACACTGCAGTATTACTGTAACAGACTTTCTGCACAATTATCTTCATAGATTAGTATGCTATTCATTCTGTCTGCGGAGAAGGGAGAAAAGAATATGATAAATTTGCTATTTCCATAATAAAGAAGGTGTTCGCCTTTGCCCTAAATCTTTTGAAACATGGCTCTCAATATTAAATAAAATACTTTCTCTGCAGAAAATTGTGAGATTTGTGAAACTTCGTTAAGAAAACAAAAGATTGCATTCACTTGCATAATCCAAGTTAAAGAAAACATTAATTTGACAGAGAGGGAGAAAAAAGAAGTTTGGCAAGGTTAAAAAAAGAAAAATTTCATATTTTCCAAGAAGCATTTTTAGCTGATCATAAAAAAAATTGATACAGTATGGGAAACTGGAATTTTACTTTATTGTTATTTTTTAAAGATCTATCTTGAGTCCCACTGTTAAAAGATAAGAAATTAAATAATGAGTTTCAACTAGTCTAAATAATTTCTGGCAATATTTTTTTTTGAAACACAGAAACAGATTTTGAATTTCTTTACTCCTCACCTCCATTTAGAACAAGGAAATAAAATCAGTAGGAACCTCATTGGATTCACATATTACAACAAGCATAGTTTATTGACTATGGACTGTTGAATTAAGAATAACTGGCTCAGTTTCCATACCATGCTAAGTTCCAAATAAGGGCATAAAGCATGTTTTAGGCCAGAGTTCTTAATTACAAGTAGCATGCTATGAGTCTCAGTTAAAAAATACTGAGTGGAGCCCATTCAAAAGTACATTTATTTTATTTACATTTAAATTTAAATTTAAATTCAATTTGATTACTCTCCATACTAGTTTTTCCCTTCTGGATCATTTTAAATTCCATAATTCATAAGTATCTAGGGGCCATATCCAAAGGTTTGGCATACAGTATACATACAAACAACTTTCTGTACATACAAACAAGTTTCTGATAATATAAACTTACAATAAGGTAGAATTAGCATATCTGATCGTGTTTCCTGTCTGGTCTAACTAATAAGCCTGACAGAGTAGAGTTACGTTATGTTGCTCTACATTATTTAGCAGCTGGAGTTCAAGTTTGCATCCTCAGTTTTAACTTTGGTGGATTTCCGTATCCTGCAGCTAAATCAAATCATTATTTATTTAATTGGATTTAAAGGCTACCCAGTTCCAAAACAACTCTGAGTGGTTTACATTTTAAAACTAAGAAGACTGAGCTTTAATCTCCCCTTTATAGATTACATTCTCATATTTTTACCATAATCTGTGGACATCCAATAACAACAACAAATACATACACGTTTGCCCTTTATACTTTTAGCCATTTAGAAATTGAGAAATGGGAGAGCAAGTGGTCAAAAATACAGTAGAAAGAACAGGTCAGTGGATAAAAGAAGTGTTCTAATCATTACAGATTTTTCCCCACATTCATCTAGAAAAAAGAAAAATGCATGAGACACAAAGTTGCTTTGTAGAATTCCAATTACCTCTTTGATCAACTGATAATTATTTGAGGTCAAAACATTTTCTAAATTTTCTTTTGTTTCAAAATCCCCTTTTATCTTTTTCACAAAGATGATAATTTGCCAAAGAAACTAGTTTGCTGATTAGAGAATGGAAAAGAAATTAAGGTGAACATCTAAATTTATACTTCCCTGTATCAAAGAGAAAAAAACAAAATATTTTCTTCCCAACAAAATTTTCTTAGTATATACCGACACAATTTTTTTTTAAAAAAATCAATCTCAGCTTTCACATTGTGCTAAAGTAACTTCAGTATTAAAATCCTGTTGAATTAGACTAATGCTTTAAAGTTAACCATTCTGCATCTACTGGAATGCCTTCTAATTGGAGAACATCTTTATCAGAGCACCATCAGATCTGGGATAGAAATTCCAGAGTTTCTAGATGACAGCAAAATAACCATCTTTTTGGTTATTATGACCACTAGGAGGCACTAGGTGACCAGTGTAATCCTATATGGGACTTATCAGGCAGAGATAGCCAGACATTTATTCTATGGGGTTCAAACCTTCTCCTGGGGATTAAACTCACAGAGTCTAGCATTTTATATGATTATGTACAGGGCATTAGTTTCAGAAGCTATCCAGCTCCTGGCACTCAGTGATGCTGCAGAAGGGTTACATAAAATCTACGAGAATGGTATGAATCATTCCTTCAGAGAGATATGGCCTGTGGTGGCCAATGTCCCTGAAAACATCCTCCAGAATGTAGCTGTGTAAAAATAGAAAGAGATAAGGGGATGCAACATAACGTAACTCTACTCTGTCAGGCTTATTAGTTAGACTAGACAGGAAACATGATCAGATATGCTAATTCTACCTTATTGTAAGTTTATATTATCAGAAACTTGTTTGTATGTACAGAATGTTGTTTGTATGTACACTGAAAGCTTATGCATCACAAATTCCTTGTGTGTCCAATCACACTTGGCCAATAAAGAATATCCTATCCTATCCTATCCTACCCTATCCTATCCTATCCTATCCTATCCTATCCTGTCCTGTCCTGTCCTGTCCTGTCCAGTCCAATCCAATCCAGTCCCAAATCTAACAGTACAGTTCTTCCACCTTCTCCTTTACAATCCAAGAAACTAGGAGGGTCCCTTCTTGCCCTGCCTATTATCCAGTTGCAGGCTATGCCGTGTCCTCACTGATCATTCCCTGGGTGGCGTTTTTGACCTTTCCCAGATAACATTACTGAGACTCTAAGGGAAAGTAGGCTTGACAGATAGTCCTTGCTTAATGACCCTCATTGGGATCACGATTTTTCTTGCAAAGTGAAGCATGGTTGAAACATCACATGTCTGCATTACTTAACAATGGCAGTTCCAGTAGTCCTGGTTGGGTTTGTTAGTTAAGCATCTTGCATTCCTACCCTGCTGCACTCATCTTTGCTTCAACTCCCCCTACCTGATTATTTTGTCCTATCTCTTGCACTGCTGCCTACCCCCACTCCCACTGCTGCTGACCTTCACCATCTTCTTCCTCCCACTGCTGATGAGGTGCATCTAGCCCAGCGGTAGGCAACCTTGGCTCTTTTATGACTCGTGGACTTCAACTCCCAGAATTCCTGAGCCAGCCATGCTGAGGGGAAAGGGAGAGTTTCCAAGCTGAGCCATGCTGGCTCAGGAATTCTGGGAGTTGAAGTCCACGAGTCATAAAAGAGCCAAGGTTGCCTACCCCTGACCTAGCCAATCAATCATATACAGATGGTCCTCGATTTACAACCAGAATTGAGCCCAAAATTTCTGTTGCTAAGTGAGATATTTGTTGAGTTTTGCCCCACTTTATGACCTTTCTTGCCACAGTTGTTAAGTGAATCACTGCAGTTGATAAAGTTAGTAACCTGGTTGTTAAGTGAATATGGCTTCCCCACTGACTTTGCTTGTCAGAAGATGGCAAAAGGGGATCACATGACCTTTGGACACAATGGTCCTAAGTATGAACCAGTCACCAAGCATCTGATTTTTGATCACATGATCAGAGGGATGCTGTAACCGTGGAAAACAGTCATAATTCACTATTTTCAGTGCCACTGTAACTTTGAACAGTCACTAAAATGAACGGTTGTAAGTTGAGGACTACCTGTATATTTAAAGGAGCTAATAGTGAAATGTCTTTTATGTATATTCAATTCACTTTTTAAAAAATCCTAATAAACACTAGAAGAATATAAGAATTCTTCTAAGAAATAATAAGCAATTTCATTAATTAATAATTATGAATTCGTTAGTATTTGATTACTATTAATAATTAGCATTATTTAATTGATATTGATAATCATTAATTAATTATAATAAATAATAAAAATAAAAGAAGAATCCCATCTTTTGAAGATTGGGTCAAATCATTTAACTTAAAGATAAGGCAAAGGAATTGATCACAGTGGCAGGAAAAGCCCATTCCTAGGGGCAGAGTATGGGACAAGAAACCCGGAAATAGAAGGAAACAGATGTTAAAGGCAAGAATATACAAACAAAGCAAGAGCAAAACTAGCTGGCTATTTCATGACCATAAGAAAATCCCAAACATACTGATGCATATAACAAACCCCAGGGGATATTCACTTGTTTGTTTTTTTCTATAGCCATTCCTTGTGCAGATAACGCTGTGACTTAGCTATTAAAGTAGTTTCAAGTAGTTTCAAATGAAAATATTTATTATTATTTATAGGGCACAGGGCAATGCAGTTCCAACCTAATCAAGTAAAACTGGGTATGTTACAAATATGTAACTTGATGGTTGGAGTCCAAGTCTTTTTTTTTTGAAAGGGGTTTGTGTGAATGTGTGATTTTGTGGGGAACCAAAAGATATAGTAATATTTGGAACAATGTAGAACTAAGGTTAGGATCCTGTACTTTCAAGGGTTCGGTGGGAATGGGTTTGGGATACAGGTTGCCTTTAGAAGAGGGAAAATTATGTGTTTTCCTGTATTGGTGTTTTGTCACCGCTTTTTTGCTCTGGAACTTACAAAAAGGGGTTCGAGGCTACATGAACTTTCATTTCAGATCAGGCAGATATCAGCAGTGTTTCCTACTGCATTCAGCTAGTGCACGAATCAATAAATAGAAAACATGCTAATTCAATCCAGCAGTATAGTCAGCTGCAGAAAGTAGGGTATACCAAGAAATGCAAAGCCAGAATCCCTCTTCATTTCACTGAAGGGTTTCTGCTTTACATAACCATCACATGCAAGCAAGTTTCCATGCTTTTGGCAATTTGTATTTCAGCTTTCACTTTGCACAATTATTGACAAATAAATGGACTCTTGATTCCCATTAATGCTACCCTAATTTATGTACATACCTGGAGGAAAATTTCCATTCTGACTATATACTCATAACAATATACCCGTACAATCTGGAACATTTTTTAAGCCACAGCAACATTAAATTGTTGCCTAATTCCATCAGTGAACGCTTCTAGGGATTTAGTATTTCTTAATAAATTAGACAAGCATTCTTATTGGTATTCAGACTTTGTAAATAGAATGTGCATAATTTAGGGTGGGGAAGGAGGGTTAGTTGATAGAATACAATTTCGTGCCTAGAATGTATTCTGTCGTTTATCTCTGTAATATACAGGTCTGGTTCATGGTTTATTATGTGGCTCGTTTGGTTTTGATTTAACATGTTGTTTGAATTTAGTAAGTTATGGTTTGGTAAAATATACCAACTTCCTTCCTTCTTCCCTTTAAGAAGAACTGGCTTTTTCAGCACACTGTTTTGTGGTTATATTTTTATGTTGTATAATAGGGTTTCTTGTTTCCAAGAGAGAGGATTTTGGCAAAGTTATTGTCACTGGTTTGATTTTAATTCCTTGTTCTCGTTTTAGTTCCAATCGTCTGTACTCTGTAAATCTCCTACAATTGCAGTTCAGCTGATGTGCTCTATATAGTAATCACATAAATGAATAAAATATAAATAAGGGCACTGCTTAAAGAGGTGACAACCATTTTTCTAAGTTTCTAGCACTTGCAAATAGCTTTGCAAGGAAAGAAGCTGCTACAACAGGTTGGGGCTTCGTCAATCTAGGAAAATAGCATTTCAGAATAAGAGGAACTGATGCTTGCCTTGACCAAAGACTTTTAGCGATCTCTAAGGAATATAGTGATTAATAGTACTTGGAGAGACTAAAGAGACCTATTCTTAAGTGTAAAATAACTAATGTTCAGATTGAACATTTATCTTTTAAAGTTTTCCAGCCTTTTCAAATTTAATTCTGCAATACTTTACAGAAATATGAAATTGCGCTTTATTCCAGAAAACACAGTGTTCAGTGTCTACTGTCAATATATATCCATAAAACAATTTAACCTGATCAATCATTGTAATAATTACAATGCCTAAGTCACTAATATTAAATCTCCTGTGCCTGACTTATAGTATGAAACATCCTATTTACTTGGAATATTTATATTTATAATTCTCTCCCTTAAAGCAAAATCTTCAAAAGATTTTGAATTCCCCTAAAATGATGAAAGCATTTCTACATCATCAGAAAGTTTACATTTTGGAGCAAAAGAATCTTATGGCTAAAAGACAACAACAGAATACTACTATAAAATATACCTTAAAATACATAATTTCATACACAGCTTTGAAAACTTTAAAATTAAATTCATGTACACAATTCTCAAAGATTCATTGATAAGACAGGGATCTTAAGTTATATACAAAAATATGGTGGGTTTTTTTTGAACTTGTAAAAATGCCATTAAACAGAGGAGAATATATATATATATAAATAAAGAAATACAGGATTTGGCTGGAAAGTAGAAACTATTCATGATTCAATATCCTCTGTCATAAAGTTTCATTTTCTTGAATGCTAAACTAAATTTACATATGCCCTTTATTTTCTAGACTTTAAGTGGATGTGGTGAGTAGCTCTGAAAAGAGCAAAAACTATGGTGGGGTGCAGCTATGAAAGTAAAAGGGAAGGGAATAACAGAAATATCTGTCCATCAAAACCTAATTTTGAGACTTTACCCTTCATCTTGACAGGCAGAATATACTTCCATCCTTTTGATCTGATGAGGGGAGCTACAGAAATTTGACAATCTTCACCTTGAAAATGGAAATCTTCCCAGTGATCCAAGCAAATAGTAAATGTTTATAAACAGTGATTTAAAAAATGAAGCTTGGCACTTGTCTTCCCTAGGAAAGAATTGGTGATTTTGTTTTATTTTTCCCCCCTAACTTATATAAAACCCCTTTGCCGGCAACTGAGGCTCTACCATGTAGAACACATATAAAGAAATAAAAGTACTTTGGTGTTTTGTTTTTGGACAGGCATATTATATCTGTTTGCTGCACTTGCTTTTGTTGTGTGCCTACATATACACTATAGACTCTTTCACGTCTGGAACTCCTCTTCCAACTTCTATTTACACCGCAGTCTCTCCTGATACATGCAGCCTTTACAGCAGCATATTGATTCAAGAAATTGTAGCTTCCGTAGTTCTGGGTGTAAAGTGCTTTGAGACTACATGGATGTCATTAAATATATGCAGAATAATGCGGTCATTCCTGGATGGTTTGTTGACGAGATCATCTCTGTACGTATGACATTCAGTTTCTTTTAATAGTCAGAGAAAGCCATTTTTGTTTCTAAATGGTTCAGTGCACAATTTAAAAAATAAAATACTACAATAGGTGGCATGATCCACAAAAATCTTTTCTTTTTCATTGTTGTCTAGAAACTCCATGGAAGGAAAAGAGTTTTTTTCCCCAGGGATATATCTGGGGCTATAATTGCTATGGTATCAAACCTACAGTGAAACAGACTAAATTCTGAAGGAGAGGATGCTTGAGTGTGTGGCCTGTCTGCTGGTAGCATTAAATCATGGCTTGCCACTATGTGTGAATTTGGCCAATGTATCACTGATATAGGGGTAGGGAAACAGCCTTGCAATGTACTTTTGTTCTCTACAGCAACAATCTCAGTGAAGGAAGGGAGACATGTTCCTCCATCATGGTCACTGTCATAGGTGAGGGTGTATAACTTTTGGGAATCAAGAGCTATAGAACTGTTGAATAGAATGCTACATGTCATATTTCAAAAATGGATTGATTCAAGATAGAAAAGATGGTGGGGCCAAAACAAAAGAAATGCCAATGAAGATTCTCAGCCATTCAGTTTATGGTTGTCCCAAAGGTGCTTTTTCAAGAGGTAACTGGACTTTCTTTGTTTTTCCTTGAAGATGTTTTGCTTCTCATCCAAGAAGCTTCTTCAGTTCTTCTTGGATGAGAAGCGAAACATCTTCAAGGAAAAACAAAGGAAGTGCAGTTGTCTCTTGAAAAAGCACCTTTGGGAGAATAAAAGAAATAGTTATTTCCTTTGCCTTTACGTTTAATTAAAATCAAATTCCTTTTAATGATTTGCTCCCAAATATTGCACATAGCATGGCCCTTCATCTGAATCAAATAGTTCAGAACTACATATGTGGATAAGATGGGACTAAATTGTAGACATAATATAGAAATTTGATTTGCATTTCCTTTTAATTCTATCTTTTTGTAACAGGTGGTCTTACTATTGTTCTGTATTTTATATATTATATCCTGATGTGGGTTAATAGATAATCAATAAAGTAGTGCATTCGGTAATTTTTCTTCCTTTTATGACTTTAGAAATGCCAAGGAAGAGGACGGGGAGGGGGCGGAGGAGGAAGGGGGCACTGAAGAATATCCTTAGGAAGTTGTTTATCAAATGATTAAGTACAATTACTGAGAAAAACTGAAAAATGCAGGGCCAGATGATGTATTACAGGTCACTGGCAGAGTGTACACTCTGATGCAAAAGGATTCCCAAGTTCAATTCCCAAGTTTAATACTTGGAATACATTAAAGAACTGAGAAGAGGTTTTGTCTGAAATTATGGAGAACTGTTCCCTAGCCAGTTGATAGAATAGACAAATCAATGGCCTAGCTGAGGAACAGTGTCTATGCATTTGCAACTGAATGCATGCGCTTGAGAAACAGATACTTCTGGCTTGTGAAAATATTATAAAGCATCTTTTCCATTTACAGAGATAATTGCACTGACCTTCCATCTGGAAGGGATCTGGCTGTCTTGCTTTGTTCACAATAAAGATCAGAGATAGGGCATGGATTTGCCCTGATCAAGGTGGCTCAATCTTGACTGAAATATGCATCTTAAAATATGCATGCTTGGCCTGTAACCCACATTTTAAACCATCCTATTTGTCTGACTTTATCAAGGGCATCTCACTCTCACCACCCACCCTTTGTCCAAAAGGAGAATGGCAGTCAGGATGCCCCACTTACATGTTTTGAAAAGAAGCCATCCACCTCTTGCAGCAGCTTCTCCTGGCATTGGGGGTTGGTAGCCAGCAGGTAAGTGCCAAAGGAAAGTGTGCTGTTGCTGGTTTCATAGCCAGCAATTAGGAACAAGGAGGCTTGACCAGCTATCTCATCATCATTCAACCACATCTGCTGCTTTTTTGGCAGAGCTCCAGAAATATCATCTTGACTGACTCTGTCCGATTGCTCCATGATGATGTCAGATGTCTGGATACGCGCATCAAGCATCAGCTGGAGAAAGTCTCTGTGTCTCTGTAAAGCATATTGTAAAAGAAATTAAAAACCAGGAGTCTGGTAGTCCTTATTCCAATTAAAAAAATATTTAGAACTACAAATATATGGACCTTTCTGCCCTGCAGTGTAAAAGAAGTTACTAGTTGAACAACAAGGTACTAGCTAGATGGATATATATTTACAAGTAGTCTTCAACTTACAACTGTTCATTTAGTGACTGTTCAAACTTACAAAGGCACTGAAAGTGACTTATAACCATTTTTCACATTTATGACCATTGCAGTATCCCCATGGTCACATGATCAAAATTCAGACACTTGGCAACTGACTCATATTTATGACGGTTGCAGTTTTCCGAGGTTAGGTGATCACTTTTTGCGACCTTCTAACTAGCAAAATCAATGGGAAAGCCAGATTCACTTAACAACCGTATTGCTAACTTAACAACTGCAGGGATTCACTAAACAACTGTGACAAGAAAAGTAATAAAATGGAACAAAATTTAGTTAACAACTGTCTCGCTTTGCAACAGAAATGTCGGTCTCCCTTGTTGTAAGCCATGGACTATCTGTATTCTGACTCTTTCCATGTCTTTCCTACAGAAGTCAGCAAACCCTCTTTTCTTCACTGCTTAAGTACTGTAATCACAGCCACATTTTCTAGTCTCTTTTTAAAAGGAGTGATGGGTAACCCACAGGCTGTATGTCACATTTCTTCCCCCAGGACTGAATCACTGATTTGGTAGCAAACTACTGTTTTTAACGCTGCAAAATTTTGCATTATTTTTATTGTTGTTACTTGGCTAACATTAAACCCCAAATAGATATGGGAAATCACGAGTGCCAGATATGGGAGGTGGGGCTGAGGGATGGATTAGTCCCCAAAATTTCCCTGATGACTTCACTGTATCATGGTGGCAAGCTCGGTGAGCTAAATATATAGCAATGAGGAAAATGTAATACATCACTTGGGGGGAAAAATTGCCTATCTTCATATAAAGTTCAGAAGGTCTCCTTCTTCTGCCCAGATAAACTAAAGACAGACTGGAGAAGACAGCATTTTTTTTATTTCAATTTTCTTTCGTTTTGAAAAGCAGTTCAGCAGCTTGAATTTGGGATCAGATTCTAAATCTTTATGGTTATCCTTAACAATGAAGTGGGAGAGCTCCATGCCCAGTTGTCCAACAAATGTAGCTACAGCTACAAATCACACTAACCTAGGATTTCCTTTAATGTTGGTTTGTTGGACAAAGTAAAGCCACTCTTGAAAGCCAGCAATGACTTGTGTAGGCAAAGTACTTGCTGGCTTATTTTCCTTCTTCTTTTTAGCTTCTACTAATAGACTGATTTGGGAGAGGGCATGTAAGCTCTCCCAAGATTATTCACATGTTATACTATGTCAAAAAAACCAAAACAAAGCAAAAACACCCATATTGTACTTTATCACAAAACATAGATCTAGCAACACTCAGCAAGTAGCCTCTGTTAAACTTAGACTGCACCTAGAAATAGCACAAAGTCTTTTTCCTTGGCTATATGCTTCTTTGAATCCAATATTGAAAATAACCCATGAACATCTTAAGATACATGTTGCCTTTTTCAATTAGCAGGCTATATCTCCTCCCTTAAACAAAGGCTTTTTAAAAAATCCTTTCTAATAATATTAAGCTGGTGCTGACTCAGCAATGCATATGACATTCTCTTGTTTTCAGCTCCCTTCTCCAGAATCTGCCTTCATGGTTGTTTTTTTCTGTTTAGCAATCACTTTTTAGTGACCTGACCCACTAGCCTTCAGTCCTCCATAATTTGTTTGTTAGATTCATATCCTGTCTTTTCTCTAAGAGCTCAAGTCAATTTACAGGGGTATCTCTCTTACTTTCATTTCCACATGTTAGGCAGGGCTGAGAGAAATGGATCCCAGTTCAGTTTCTATAGCTCAATACTGATTTCAACTAGATTTCAAGATCCTACTGTTAAAATTTATACAACAGGGATCAAGATACTCAGTGATGCTTAGTATTTCAAGGACAGTCTACAAAACCTCTGAATGTCAACAGAAGACAAGTTTCTCTCTTGTTTGCTGCCATGTGATATGAGAAATATAATATTTTAATATTTCTCATAACACATATTATAATATTATAATCTTTTAATTTGTTTTCATTTTCCCCCACTAATGCCCGTACTGTAATATTTCTCCATGTTTCCATTGGCCAAGTTGGATTTAAACAAACTTTAAAATGCTTCTCTAACTTTTAACACTGTCCAAACTCATAAAGATCCTGGGAGGAATACATTAAAAACAGTGAGAAACATTACAGAGGAAAAAAAATGTTATGTGTACATAAGATTTTTAAAATCTCCATGTTGGGGTGGGGGTGGGGGATTCAAAATCCGTGTTATCTAAATGATACAAAAATATGCAAAGGAGCTTATTGGCAGAGGGGGAAGGGAATCAGAACAACTGGATATATTTTCATGTCTTCTGGCTGGTCCCAATAAAGCTGTGAGCCATTTACATTTACCCATTTAAAATTAGATTAATTTTAAGGTGAATAACATTTTTTGACTAGGTGAGCATATTCCATATACCATTTGTGTTGATATTATATGCAGCAAAATATTTTCCCTCTTTGCCCTTTTTACAAGATATGATATTTTGGGTGGGTGGGTGGTTGTGTGCCTTCAAGTCAGTGTTGACTCCTTGTGACTGCCTGGACTAGTCCCTGCAGTTTTCTTGATAAGATTTTTCAAAAGTGGTTTGTCATTGCGTCTTTATTAGGGCTAAGAGAGAGTGTCTGGCCCAAAATCATCCACTTGTATCTAAGGCAGGACTAAAATTCACAGTCTCTCAGTTTCCAGCCTGGTGCTTTAACTATTACACCAAACTGGCTCTCATAAGATTCATTAATTTTGCTTTATTTTTCTACAGGTTTCTCTAAATGCTTGCAAGGATCTAAGTGTGTGTGTGTGTGTGTGTGTGTGTGTGTGTGTGTGTGTGTGTGTGCTGACCAAAAGACACAAGCCCCAAAAGTACTTGAAAGTATACAACTAGATCTGTGGTTCCTTAGATTGTACCTACTGTTTCAGATTCTTACCAATAATCTGTCTTAATGGCAATGTTGCAATCTTACATTTTCATCACCATTCAGCTCTTGCCCTATGCATGGGATATTCAATAAATAAATATTGCTGAAAGCAACTTTCAGCAGAAATCTACTTGACAACAATTTATTAAAGCTGGCATGGACATTTAGTCTAGTTTCCCATGCACTGGTAAGTACATTGTGGCATTAAGTCGTTTTCAGTTCTTGAAACTCTTGTGTAATTTTGTCAGAAAAAAAAAGAGATGCAAAATAGTTGCAAATCTACAATTACTTCAGATGCTAGTGCAAGCTGAAACAGGGTTGATTATGCTTCCTTATAACAGTAAAAAAGAGCAAACTAAATATTTCAAATTACATTCCTGAAATCATGATAGGAAATAGAGGGAGGGCAAGAGGCAGGAGGAAAGGGCAAATGAGATAAGAGTGTGAAGGAATAATTCATTATATAGGTCAAAGGGCATTATCAGATTATTGAGATGGGAATGGTGAGAAACAAAGGAGCAGAAATATTTAACATACTGCACTTTGACTCTACAGCTGGTTAAGTGGCATGACTCAGCTAGAAGGAAAGGCCATCCATAATGTTTCTTGGGCAGGAGGGGAGGGGGTTGTTCAACAAAACTGATTCTGGGCTCTCAATCTAAATTCTGAGGAAATAATTGGCTTAGCCATTTCCAAGACCTGCACCCCATTTCCCTGATAAACTGCAATGTCTCTTAACATCCTATATGGATAGTCCATAATGATTAAGATAGCAATATTATAGGAATGTAATTTGCTGTTGGCTGGATACAGTGTTTACAATGGAAAAACAATATCAAAGCATTAAATTCTAGTCAACTGATGGTAATAAAGGATATTGATTGATACTACAGCAGTATATTTCTGCAATTGTTTTTTGGGGGGACCATATTCTACCTTGTAGTATTGCAAAATTCCTATCAGAATGCACAAGACAACTATATTTGCAACTATATGTCAATGACTCCATTAAACTATTTACAAGATAAGTTATGAACAAGTCTCACCCTTATGTAAATGTTCCTTTTGTCCACTTGTTTTAAGCAAAACGCCAGAATCTCCATGGATCCACATTTTGCTTGATCTGGGAGGCAATGACTGCTGTATTCAGTATGAAGTCACACTATTAAATATACTCTGAACAATACTCCAAGTTACTGGTATGTCCCCATCCAGATTTCATCATTTCTTAATTTCAGCAAAATAGCAAACTATGGCTAATTAAAACCTTTGAAATTATGCCCAGGTGAGAGGGAGGGAAGGAGCCATGTTGGAAAGAACACCAAGAGTTCTAATATTTAATTTATTTTTCTGTTTCTTTGTTCATTCACTCATTCGAATTTGTTGGCCATTCAATTTCAATGGACATCTCTAGCAAGTCTGATTTATATCCCCAGAAAAATATATCCAAATTCTAGTCAACAGCTTGCCAGGGTTAAAGATAGCAAGGCAGGAAGAGGAAAAGCTGGGAAGAGTTATACAAATATTATGCAAGTGACTATAGGAGATAAGGCTGAGAACAAGTCAGCTAACAGTGTTGTAAGGACAGCAGAATAAAACAAGATTTAATTTTGCATTAACCAAATATATGACAGGACAATATAGTCGTTAGTATATGTTCTTGTCTCATTTAAGCTGTTGTGATTGTAATATAAGTGTTTTATATATTCAGATTGATTTTAGATTTTCGGTGAGTGGATCCACTTCCAGAGAGGATTATGTGAGTGGGCAGTCCCTTGACACAGTTCCACACTGAAACCTTGCTTTGATAGGTCTGTAAAACATTTCTCCTCTCCCACTGAACCAGCATTTATTTATCTTTATGTGTATTCATGGGTGGTATTTGACATGGATTTAGGGATTTTGACAGATAAAGAGGGAAAGAATACTCAATGGGAATGGGGCATAATGATCTTACTCCCTGCACTTGCTTTAAAGCAGTGTTTCTCAACCTTAGCAGCGTTGAGATGTCTGGATGTCAACTCCCAGAATTCCCCAGACAGTATGCTGGCTGGAAAATGCTGGGAGTTGATGTCCAGACATCTCAAACGTTGCCAAAGTTGAGAAATACTGCTTTAAAGAAAAACAAAACTACTGAAAGCAATGGAAATGAAAAAAATAACCTTTGAAGGAAAAAAATTAATAATCAACACATAGTGCACCAATGTTAACTTCTTTACTTGCATTACTTGGTCACTAAATATTAATTTAGCTGGAACATAAAACTGCTCTACTGGCCAGGATTTGTCTTGGTCTAAGATTCAGTTTCTCACAGTGGCCAAACAGGTGTCCCTGGGATGCTTGCAAGAGGAATAAATACAGATAGACATCAAGATACGATCCTAATGGAGCCTGCCTATTAGGGCCACATGTCACAATGGCCGTTAAGCAAAATGGCCTTGCTTAACGATCTTTACCCCTCACTGGAGAAGAGCCTAATGCTGGGAAAGATTGAGGGCAAGAGAAGAAGGGGACGACAGAGAATGAGGTGGCTGGATGGAGTCACTGAAGCAGTGGGTGTGAGCTTAAATGGACTCCAGAAGATGGTAGAGGACAGGAAGGCCTGGAAGAACGTTGTCCATAGGGTCGCGATGGGTCGGACACGACTTCACAGCTAACAACAACAACAACCCCTATTTTCCTGAAACAGCTATTAAGCAAAAATGCACTTTGTTAAAACAGAGTTGGGTGCTTCAGGGTTGTGGGAGACCCTTGGAAGTCTAGCATAGGCTCAGGGCTGCCTCTGCAGACTTCATTAATGCAGTGAAATTAAGCAGTTTGTCACAAGGCTGCCATTTTAATGCTCCCTCAAGTGGGCAGTATAAAATGGTGGCTTTTTCCAGGTTGCTGCCATGTGGACTATTTTGCTTCTTAAAGAAGCAGTACAAAAAGCTTCTGAAAGCTTTTACAGCACCATGCAGACCTTGTTAAATTAGCAAAATGAAATGGCTTATCCCTGGGCCACACAGTGATAACTCAGAAGCAGACACTAATTTGTGCAGCATGATGAAAAGGCAAGGACTTCTGGGTTTCTCTCATGTGGTCCAGAATGTGTGCCTGCCCTCCTTCCCCAATATGAGGTCTGGTGATCTTCAAAGATAATTCTGATGGGGGATGGGCTTGTGGGGTTGGTTTTAAACAGGGGACTGCTGTAAGAATGAATGATTGCAGGGGCACTGCAGCTGCCTTAACTTTGAAATGGGGTTGTATGTAGCTTTTGGGGCAGGTGTCTGTCATAACTTTGGACAGCCATTAAATGACTGGTCATACTTCAAGGAGTAGCTATAGATAAATATTCCTCTCCAATTGTTGTTCCCTTGCAACCAATATTTGGAGAAACATTGAATCTTCAAGAGTAGAAACTATTGATGGATTGATAGACAGCCAGAACATGCAAAGATGAAGTCAGGAAAGCAAAGGCTCACAATGAACAAAGACTTGCAACAGAAATCAAGGATAATAAAAAAGAGTCTTTCAACGTATTAATAACAAGAAAAAAGTCAAGGAAACTGTAGGTCCACTAAAGAGAGAAGATGGCAAGGAAGTAACAGGCAGTAGGGAGAAAGGAGAGCTGCTTAACTCATTCTTTGCATCAGTCTTCTTATAGCCCAACACACACACACAAAACTACTGCAAAAGACAAACTAGAAACAAAAATTAAAATAAACAAGAAAATGGAAAAAGAACACCTATCCAACCTTAACGAATATAAATCACCAGGACCTGACAGATTACATCCCACAGTTTTGAAGGAGCTGGCAGATGTTATCTCAGAACCATTGCACCATATCTTTCAAAAATCCTGGAGCACCGGGCAAGTACCTGAGGATTGGAAAAGGGCTGATATGGTTCCCATCTTTAAGAAAGAAAAAAAAGCAGATCCAAAAAAAGCGGACTCAGTCTAACATCAATACCTAGGATGATACTGGACAAGATAATCAAAAAGCAGATCTGTGAACAACTAGAAGCAAACAATGTTATAACTAGTAGCAGCATGGGGTTTGTTAAAAACAGATCATGCCAAACCAATCTTATTTCATTCTTTAATAAAGTGACTAAATTAGTAGACCAGCAAAATACTGTGGATATAGTATACTTATATTCAGTAAGACATTTGACAAAGTAGACCACAACCTGCTGCTTAGTAAGCTAGAAAAAGGTGGAGTAGACAACATCACCACCAGATGGATTTGTAGCTGGCTGACAAACCAAATTCAATGAGTAGTCCTCAATGGCACTACATCCACATGAAGAGAAGTGGGGTACCACAAGGCTCCATCTAGGCCCAGTACTCTTCCAATATTTTCATAAATGACTTAGATGAGGGAATAGAAGGGGAACCCATCAAATTTGCACATGACACTAAACTGGCAGGACTAATTAACACCCCAGAAGACGAGCTCAGGATCCAAATTTGAACAATGGGCCCTATCCAACAAAATGAACTTTAATGTGGAAAAAAGGATCAAAGGTATAAGTATAGATTAGGCGAGACCTAGCTCAAAAACAGTAACTGTGAGAGGGACCTTGGAGTCTTGAATATGAGCCAGCAGTGTGCAGCCGCCGCCAAAAAGCTAATACAATCTAATCCTGGATTGTATAAACAGAGGCATAGAATCAAGATCACATGAAGTATTAGTACCGCTTTATAAAACTATAGTAAGACCACACCTGGAATACTGCAACCAATTTTGGTCACCATACTACAAAAAAGATGTTGAGACCTTGGAAAAAGTTCAGAGAAGAGCAACTAAGATGATCCAACACTTGGAGACTAAAACATATGAAGAATGGCTGCTGGACTTGGGTTCGGCTAGCCTAAAGACAAGAAGAAACAGGGGTGACATGGTAGCAGTGTTCCAGTATATGAGGGGCTGCCACAAAGAAGAGGGCATCAAACTATTCTCCAAAGCACCAGAGGGTAGGACAAGAAACAATGGTTGGAAACTGATCAAAGAGAGAAGCAACCTGGAATTAAGGAGAAACTTCCTGACAGTGAGGAATTAACCAGTGGAACAGCTTGCCTTCAGACATATTGGGTGCTCCATCACTGGAGATTTTTAAGAAGAGACTAGACAGTCACTTGTCTGAAACTGTATAGGTTCTCCTGCTTGAGCAGGGGGTTGGACTAGAAGACCTTCAAGGTCCCTTCCAGCTCTATTCTATTCTATTCTATTCTATTCTATTCTATTCTATTCTATTCTATTCTATTCTATTCTATTCTATTCTATTCTATTCTATTCTATTCTATTCTATTCTATTCTATTCTATTCTATTCTATTCTATTCTATTCTATCCTATCCTATCCTATCCTATTCTATTCTATTCTATTCTATTCTATTCTTCTATTCTATTCTATTCGACAACTACAAGTGTAATATAATTACACACAATACTTCAGATGTAAACATACCATAGAATTAATAAGGGCATTAGAAAGATTAGCATTTTTATTTTCAGACTCTTAATGATTTCTAGCATGAAGACTGCCTTCTGTAGCTGCTATAAACTGGATGGGCTTCTTCACTGAGCTTTCCATTTTTCCCCCCCAAATCATTTTCATGGATAGAGATAATTCGGACCCACTAATGTATGTGTGATGTTACTGATTCTCATCCTAATGGGCATTAGTTTACCTTTACTTAAATTGCGTTTATTTCCCTTTTTGATTAACCATCCACTTAAAAGAGATACTTCTAGAGTTCTTCATTTTATTGCCTACAGGCTTGATTATCTCACTGGTTGCTCCTAATCCAATATCGTTTGCAAGCAAGTTAAAAGCACTGATGCCAAGACAGATCGTTGATGGAGACTTCTTCCTTCCTTCCTCCCATTGAGAAAATGTTTCTTTATTCCTGTTCTTTGTTTTCTGTTAGCCACTTAGCAATTTGCAAAAGATGTGGCCTTCTTATTCCATGACCACTAAGTTTACCCAGGAGCCTTTGATGAAGAATGTTGTTAAAGGCTTTTTGAAAAACTAACTATATAAATGTCAACTGGATTATCTACACCCACATGTGTTGTGGAGTCCTTGATGCTGAGTTTGTTTATTTGCAGATGTTTCATTATCCAACTAAGTAATAACATTACATTACCTAGTATGGTAATAAAACATCTGCAAGCAAATATCCAAGCTGTCTGTCTGTCTATCTTCTTCAATTACTGTTTCTGCCAACTTGAGTGGAACTACAGTATAAACTTGTTGATCTATAATTTCCTGCAACATCCTTGGATCCAGGGCTTTTTTTCTCACAGAACGCTCAGAACGGAGTTCCGGCACCTTTTTTTGATGGAACCTTGTAGGGTAGGCAAGGCGGGTTGTATGACGTGTGTGAGTTCTGGCAACTTTTTTCTTTTACGAAAAAAGCACTGCTTGGATCTACTTTTAAAAAATAGTGTCACACTGGCTACCTTTTTATTCTGTGGCACAGAGCCTAATTTGAGTGATAATACATACTCTGCCAGAAATTTCACATATGAGTTCTTTCAGAATTCTTAGTGACACAGGTTCTTTTTAAAATCATACCCAATTAAGTTGACCCCGGCTCAAGAGAGAGGCACTGGATCCTGGACTGGGTAGTTTCTTTATAGTTCTCTATAAGAGATGTAGAGATATATATTTTTTTGTAAAACAAAGGTATTTTATAAAAGTGATGTATAAAGTGTTTGTGTGTGTGTGTGTTTTAAAGGTAAAGGTAAAGGTTCCCCCGCACATGCGTGCTAGTCGTTTCCGACTCTAGGGGCCGGTGCTCATCTCCGTTTCATAGCCGAAGAGCCAGCGCTTGTCCGAGGACATCTCCGTGGTCATGTGGCCGGCATGACTAGACGCCAAAGGTGCACGGAATGCTGTTACCTTCCCACCGTAGCGGTCCCTATTTTTCTACTTGCATTTTTACGTGCTTTCGAACTGCTAGGTGGGCAGAAGCTGGGACGAGTAACAGGCGCTCACTCTGCTACGCGGCACTCGGGATTCGACCCGCCAAACTGCCGACCTTCCGATCGACAAGCTCAGCATATATTTCTATTGCTATTACTTATATTCTTTTACTATATAGGCCTCTATCCTATATTCTATACCAGAGGTCCCCAACTTTTGGGGCACTAGGGACTGGTTCTGTGGAGAGAGGTTTTCCGTGGACCGGAGGGAGCCTGGTTTTGTGTACTGCCTGCATCCTGCGGATGGGGCTTTGCTTGTTTGTGTGGCCTGGTTGCTGGCATGCCACAGCCGGGTACTGTCCACAGACTGGGGCTTAGGGACCCCTGTTCTATACCATTACTGTGCTATTACATATCAATGTTTGCTCCTTACAGAGCCTGTCTTGATTTATCTCTCCAGGATTTCTTTTTCCTGTTATTGCTTGTTAATCGCTAATATGCGGAGCTCTTGCACCTTTCCAAAGTTGTGCTTTTCCTTACTGGGTCTCTGCAGTCCCCCCCCCCACCTTCCCCTCCCTCTGAAGAAAAAGTGCCTTTCTTTTGTTTGCTGCACGTCTCCATTCACTGGTGATTGCAGAGCTCCAAAAAAACCTCTCCACCCATACCTGTGTCAAGATTGTTGCTTTATTGGCAACTTGTGCCATGTTGATGCTGGAGGAAAGGCTCCAATGAGAGGTAGCACAGGAAGCATTGCAATTTTCTTAACAGCCTGGTGTTGAACACTTGGGCGGGTGTAATCAGGTCTCCATTACAGCGGATCATCTCAAGATGATCTAGCATAATTTCCCTGCTTATCCCCATTTATTTTAATTGTTTAGATTCCTTCTCTGAGAAAAATCAATAGAGGTTCAGTACAATCTCTTTCCTAGTAAAGGCAAATGCAACATATCTGCCTCAAAAATCCTTTCATTCTGTTATTATTTCACTGCCCAATGGCTTCCCTGCTTGGTTTTCTGTTTCCAATCCATTTATACGAATTGTCCTATGGTTTCCTTTAAGATTATTGTCAAGCATCAAGTTTTTGGGGAAGGTGATATTTTTCCCTTGTGTTCTCCCCTCACAAAATCTACTAAGGTTTAACAAATTCTTGTACATTATTGGGTTGCTATGCTAGTCTCTTCCTGGATTTTTCAGAATTTTTCACGAATGCCCTCATTTTTTAGAAGCTTCCTTTTTTGTAATCAAATGGGACTGTATTCCACAGTGCTGCGAAAAGTATTATGTCCAGTTTCCTACGACTGGCTACCACTTGCGCCAGATCATTGCCGCTACTTAGAATTAAGTCTAGGCCACTCTCCTCTCTGCTCAGGACTAATTTACATTTGTGATCAGATATTGTTAACCATAATGATTCTATAAGGAATTTGGTCTTTCAATGTTAAATGGCATGGGTCCGGGTTATCTTAGGGAGCACCTGCTGCCAGCATCAATCTCCCATCATCCTGTGCGCTCCCACAGGAAGGGCCTCCTTAGGGTGCCGCCGGTCAGTGAGTGCCGGCGGGTTATCCCTAGGGGGAGGGCGTTCTCTGTGGGTGCGCCTGCCCTGTGGAACGACCTGCCTGTGGAACTCCGGACCGCCCCCGACCTTCGTTCGTTTTGCCAGGACCTAAAAACCTGGTTGTTTGATTTAGCTGGCCTGGACTGAGGGGTTTTAAATTTTTAAATTTTAAATTAAATTTTAAATTTGGGCTAACGTTATTTAATTCTATTTTAATTTTAACTGCATTCTAACTTTTGTACTATTTTAACTGTTTTTAACTTTGCCCTGTAAACTGCCCTGAGTCCTTCGGGAATAGGGCAGTATAGAAATCTAATTAATAAATAAATGTTAAATTTTATACCCTCCTTGATATAAAATCAGCTTCTTCTACCAATGTTTCTTTGTCTTTCCTATAAAGTTTGTATTCCAAAATTTATTTATTAAATTTGTTTACTGCACAACCTGTCCAAGGGCAACTCCCAAAATGATTGTATTCCACCAATTCTCTTCCATAGGGTTTTTGTTATATCCACTATATTTACAAGTTTCATTTGCCACCTAGTACTCTAAATCCCCCACAGAGATCTTCAACAAATTATTTAGACATTGGCTTTCCTTCTTAGATGCGGGTTGTAAGGAGGAAACAATAATTAGTTTTCAGGAAATTGAAGATAGTCTATGTTGCTCATATATGGACTTTCATGCAACCTTCAAAAATATTCAAAAAGGAGGTTCTCCTGCTTGAGCAGGGGTTGGACTAGAAGACCTCCAAAGTCCCTTCCCGCTCTATTTTATTCTATTCACAATATGTTCAGATTCATTTCTGAGTTTGGAAGCAGAGATGACAAAAGTAGTATGTATTTATATTATAGGAAAACAATATTAAGTTCTTTAAACCATAACTCAGGTCTAGCCTTAGGACACAATCCAGACAAAATTAAATGAAATCAATTGAATATAAGCATTTTAACTGATGTACTGAAATTTCATTGATTTCAGTATCGCTTAAATGCACTTAACTTTCCTTGAACTCTGGCTTTAGCTGTTTGTGATGCAGTTGTTTGGAATAGATCTCTGCAGAGTTGGGAAGAAAGTCTGCAGAAAGAAGGAAAGTGGCCGTACACATTTGTTATAGAAATTATGAAAACAAAATTGAATATTTTTCTTTCTTGACTGAATTTATGTGAGTGCTTCACATTGTTGCCAGTTGTATGTACTCAGTACTATCACAGAAGACAGCAAAGTTCACACCAAACTTCCTGAAGGCAAGGATAAAAGGCCAAGTTAAATGAGCAGGCCTCTTTAAGGGCTCAGAGGAATATAATGAGCTGGAGTAATCAGCAGTCAAGACTCAGTGCTTAACCTTCTGAGAGGGACCAAAAAAAAGAGGACAATCTAGCTCTTCCAAAAACTAGCTCTTCCAAGTACAAATAGCTTTTATTTTTAAGAACCCAACACTTTTCAGAACCAAGAACACAAGCTTCCTTTTCAGGGACGTTAATTGTGATAAATATTTTAGACATTCCAATTCTTAGAAAAAGAATCCAATCATGTATGAAAGGCTATTATTTCTACAGATTGCTCCAGCTTGTTCTCAGCATTTTAATGTGCCAAGTATTTATTAGGCTTAATGCCTTGGAAGGAGGAGCCTGCAGTTCCAAAGAACATTTTGGGTAGTAAGAAATATCAGCCGCTCACATTTTAGAAAATTACTTTCTCTTTTTGCATGTTCTTCCTTTTTATCTTCTATACCACAAGCCCACAGTACAAAGATGCTTTTTATAGTCAGTTACAGTTTCAAGTGCAACTCATTTTTGGTTGATAAAAGTCAAAACAAATGGAGCTGGACCATCATTGGAACTTCTTTTGACAGCCCTATTTTCTTTAGAATCTGATATCTCAGTTATACTCAGACATATCTGACCTAAATTTTTGTTCTTGGCTTCACTGATGTCTCAACCTTTTCATTCAGGGCCACAAAGAGTCAACATCTGAAACAAAAAGTAGATCCTTCACATGACCTAATAACTTCCTCAGATAACCTAGGTTTTTGATCATATTTTGTTGCTGTGATTATAGGCTGGGATGCAAGCACTGACATATTTAGGAAGGTTCAAAGAGTTTGAGCTTCTTAATTCTGAGTAACGATAACATATTAATATGATAAAATGATGGAGAAAATAGATTGCTTCTTGGAGCAAATCTGTGGGATATTGCTATAAAATATCAAGCAAACATATTAAATAGGCTCTATGCTTCACAAAGTAGTATGAATATAAAATAAATTAGACTCGTATGTACTATTTTTAAATATGTTGGGAAATGGATGGGATGCGGATAGGATGGGATGGGAAAGGAAATAGAATAGAGATTAGAATAGAACAAAGACTAGAGAGAATAGATTCATACCTTCCATATCTTTTTTTCACTGAAAACCAGCCATGTAGAACACTCTGTTCATTTTGCTCATCTAGGCAATAATTAAATTACAGAAAAGTGCAACAAAAGCACTAAACTAGGAGGCATATCATTAAATATCATATATTCTTTTTCTAGGGGTGGGGTATGACGACAAAGCATTTACCACAAAATCAACGGGTGCTGCTATTACAGAATGTCTAGCCCAACATAGTTTTGCAAGAGAATAAAATGCTTGACTTTATGGTATTGTAGATAATAATCCCTTCTGTTATTGCTTGTGACATAATAGCTCTGGGCCATGTCTCTTCTGTTCATTGGACTTTGTAATCACTGTCTGATTACCTAGGAAGCAATTCTTCATTAATGTAAATAATAAACTTTATGTCACGTAAAGGACAAATACAAACCATGCAAAAAACTTTCTTTAAGACCTTATTTTTTGTTAATATTTTTTAAAATATTTCTTCTGTTCAGTCATGTCTGATTTTTAAAGATTGTCTGGGCTTGGTAAGGCTTTTAAGCAGTAGTTTGTCACTATCTGCTTTTGGGGGCTGAGAGAAAGTGCCTAACCAAAGATCACTCAGCTGGCTTTATGTACAAGGTGAGACTAGAACTCCCAGGCTCCCAGTTTCCAGCCTGATGCTTTAATCACTACTGGGTTTCTCTTATTATTATTAATTTATATTAAAAGTTTTTACGTAACTGAAAAAAACAAATACATGATTATAGAAAGAAAAGAAGAAAAAATGCAGCAAGGATATAGTTAAAGAAAGAAAAAAAGTTACTTAACTAAAAGGCATCTGCTCTTCCTTACAGCAGTTAGAAACAAAATCATTACCTCTCTCCCTTCTTAACCTTACAAGAACCACCTTATACAACCTTTTTACAATAATGAAATCCAGAAATTACCTTTTTTTCTATTTTCATCATTTTTATTTCCAAACTTCACTAAGTAAATAATGTCCATGTTTTATAGGAATATAAAACATGGATACATCTTGTAACCCTGTTCTATTATTTAAAAAAGAAATATTAAATATCAGTCTTTTGGTGTGTTTTTTTTCCTTCAAATTGGACTCTGATATCTGTCTTTAACTGGAAATACTGAATGCTTTCTCAAAGAAGTGAGTTTCCACTTCTATGCCTGAATATATTTAGATATAGTACAATACCTGAAAGATAATCAGAAACAGGACTGAGAAAATCAACAAGGATTCAACAAGGTATGTCTAGTTTAATGAAGAGAAGGGTGAGGGGTGACATGATAGCAGTGTTCCAATATCTCAGGGGCTGCCACAAAGAAGAGGGAGTCAAGCCAGTGGCGTAGCGTGGGGGGTGCAGGGGGGGCCGGCCGCACCGGGCACAACATCTGGGGGGCGCACTCGCACTCGCAGCTCTCTACCCCTGCCTGGCTCACTCACTCTCTCTCACTGCAGTGCTGGCTGTGCGAATCCGATCCGAGCCGCCGGGTCGCCGCCCACTGTGGAGGGGGGGTGCCAGGCGTGCGATGCGGTGCTTGCCTTGCCCCGGGTGCTGACAACCCATGCTACGCCACTGAGTCAAGCTATTCTCCAAAGCACCCGAAGGCAGGACAAGAAGCAAAGAATGGAATCTAATCAAGGAGAGAAGCAACGTGGAACTAAGGAGAAACTTCCTGACTGTTAGAACAATTAACCAGTGGAACAACTTGCCTCCAGAAGTTGTGAATGCTCCAACACTGGAAGTGACTGGTCAGCCATTTATCTGAAATGGTATAGGGTTTCCTGCCTGAGCAGGGGGCTGGACTAGATGACCTCCAAGGTCCCTTCCAACTTTATTATTGTTGTTGTTGTTGTTGTTGATCATCGCACAGTCAGCCAGATGTTCAGACTGGATTTGGCATTTTGTCTACCTATCGAGTCCTTACCAAGGACCTGGGATAGGCAATTGTGGATGTTTGATGGTATTACAGATATCATTGCAGGATGGAAGCAGTTCCTAGTAAGGCTGCCTTTTGTAATTGACTAATGGCGAATTTGTCAATGCCAGTGGTGTTCAAGTGATGCTCCAGTTGTTTTGGGATTGCACCCAAGGGGCCTATTACTATTGGTACTACCCTTGCTTGCCTTTGCCACACTCTATTTCTATTTGTAGGTCTTTGTATTTTGTTATCTTCTCCAGTTCTTTCTCATCTATTCTGCTGCTGCTGCTGATGATGATGATGATTAGTATTAGTATTACTATCTTTTAGAGGCACAATGCCAATTATTCAACTCCTCCCTCTAACTTTTCTATCCCTGCAACAGCTAATCAAAAGCCAGAAATACCTAAAAAAAATAATGTTCCACAGAATTAATGGAAGCCAAGGACTTTGTTTACTTCTCACTCTTTTCAGTGTAAATTATACATGTTGAATTTGTATGTTAAGATCAGGGATCAATCATATTTCCATTGCGTAATCTTGTACAAAAGTAAATAAATAGTTTTAAATGACAAAACCTTATGAAAATACAGTAGCTCAAGTACTCTGAAATCGCAATACCTTGCTTGAAATCTTACAGCAATTAATCATCTTTACTCTCACGTCTGAGAATGTGAAAACTCATGAAATTTGATAAGCCTGTGATGATTTTGCCATTGTGCAAACTCTTTAAAACAAGGGTCTCCAACCTTTTTGTTTGCCCAGTGAGAGAGGGAGAGGCAAGCGAATGACACGTGCATGAGCAAATGTGAATATGGTCACATGTGCGCACATACATACAAACTGGCTGCAAGCATGTGCACCATGCAAATGGGGTTGAGAGCATGCACATGAGGCTCTTGGCAACAGCAGCACCTGTGTGAGGGTTGTGGTGATGCCTCCAGGCTTGCTCTGCGGCCTGCAACGATGCCGCCCCCAGTGCAAGACTCACGCTGCTGCCCCTGCATGAGGCCCACACCATGGCCCACAGTAATGCCGCCCCTGGCATGAGACTTGCGCCGCCATGCTCATGCAAGGCCTCCCCCATGGCCCACAGCGATGCTGTCCCCGGTGTGAGGCTTGCACCACCGCCCGTGCACGAGGATCACGCCATGGCCCACCTGCCACTTGCGGTGCTGCTGCCATCCACACAATACTCGCGGTGTTGCTGTTGCCCACACAACACTTGCGGCAATGATGGCAATCACGCAGCCCGGCGACCAAGGAGCCGTGGCCAGGTAATGGGCCGCAGCCCATAGGTTGGGGACCTCTGCTTTAAAACTCTAAATATTAATTTTAGTTAATTTTGGAAGACAGTGTTCACTGTGCTAATGATTCCCTACCTAACCTGGTAGTTTTCCTGACTTACTTTCATTGGTCATGCTGGCTGAAAATGAATAGACATACCTCTCTGAATAATGCCATATTAGAGAAGAATTAGACTGACTTTAGAAAAGAAATATTCAAGCTAATACTTGAATCATCCTTGAATTGCCATGTTTCGTCAGGTAGACCAGACTTGAATGCCAAAGTTATACAGTAAATGCTAAAACTCCTTTTATGATGGGTTTATGGTAATAGAATTTTGCAATTCTGAATGTGCCTCCCTCATCTGCTTTTCCCTTATAGAGAACAAGGAAGGGTCAAGAATGAGACATTTTCTCAAATTCCACTCTTGCTTTGGACTCTTATCTGACTACTGCCTTGGCTACAGCTCTTTCTCCTGTTCCTTGAGGCTATTCTCACACTCCACTACATTGATCATTATGATTTTTAAAGATGGAATTTCAGAAGCTGATCTGCCCCTCCCTTCCTTGTGGTCTGAAGCCCACTAGAATTGTTTTACTGCTGACTGATAAGGTTCAGTTTCTGGGGAGCCCAGATTTGGAAGGCATGTCAGTCCTCCAAATCTGGGCTCAAGCTCTTTCAAAATGCTAACTGAGTAGTCTACACTGAAGTTATTCCCAATGTTTTCAGTAAGATTTGTTCCCTATAGAGTGGGTGCCAGAAACGTTACCAACAGATTTTTTAGAGAAGACTTATAAACATTACATTATCTTAATGTCTGGAGATAATCATGAAAGTTTTGAAGGACAGATTCCCTGGAATATGTTCCAAGGAAAAATAAGATGATATATAAACTATTAAATAAAAGACAAAGAAATTTAAAGGATTTCCCTGTTTGAATTTTAGAAATAGCTGAAATATTTAGGATTGCAGCCTAGGCATACTTTTTAAATTTATTTATAATTTAGATTTATAAGGCACCCAACTCCACCCTGTCACTGGGTGGTAAATGCTCTGATAGGGAAGGTGACTAGCCAACCACTATTTCCTCCTCACTAAATTCATATATTACTAGTTAATTATGGTTTATTATGTCACAACTGAATGTATTTATATACCAATCAAGTTTGCAACCCAAAGTAGCCATATTCATATGATATTATAAGGCAAATCCAAACAAACACATCAGAGCATAGCAGGCTATGTAAATCAGGACATTCTTTTCTAAATCCCACCATCTGCTTCTATTACAAGGAATACACTGCATAATAAGCAGGAAAGAGGAAAGTTGAGAAAAAGATAGATGAGAAAAACAACAATAGGGAGCTCAAATTTGAAAGGCCATTCCATGATCTTTTGCTACTAGAGGGGGAAAGAAAGATGGTGCCTCTTCGTTTCATTTGCTCTACCAAAATGGATTCTTTTCTCGAATCTAATAGAGGAAGTGGTCATTGGATCCATGTCAAGTATCTCCTTCTGCTTCCGAGGGCATCAAACTAGTTTGGAGGTATTCAAGGTGGACAAACCTCCATCTGGCAATGTACACCATGGTCTGCCTCCAAACATCTGCAGTATTTAATAATAAAACTGGCTCTGGTTAAAAGTGAAATCTTTTCTCTCATATAATTTGTAGGCATTTTGCTTCTTCCTAAATATTTTGTTTGAATGAGTTGGCAAAATTCTCCATGCATCTCACCAGTTACTGCTTAGGTTTAAATTTCCATTAGGTTCCTTTCCCATTAATCTGCAGCAAAAAAGCCAATTAACCAAATTATCCATAACCAATGTATGTTGGTGAGTTTACATAGCAAGCAAATTTATAGCTACATTTTTTGGAAGTTTTTAAAAAGCCACTCAGATGGAAACGCCACTGCAGTCAATGTTCCTCCAGGGCTGAATCAAGAACAATGAATTATTAATCTGCACGACAATTTTCATGGTAGGAAGCAGTGGGAAAACCAAGGAGGAACTGTGTGTTTTAGAAATTCCCCGTTTGGGCTAGTTTACATTTGATTGTAGTTTTTATGAAACTCATTTAAAATTTATGATGGCCCTTATCTGAAACACATTTTTCATTCTTCTGACTTACACAAACAATAGGCTTTACAAACCAAATGTTTGTAAAATGTACATGTATTTAAACAGGCAGCCACAGTGCTGATACAATCATGATGATGATTTAAAAGCTGCTATTTTAATAGAAGGATTTTTTCACAGTGGTTTTACCAGGTCAACCAACAGCTCTGCTACTGTAAACATGTTCTCATGGTTCATATGTTTCTCCCATCTGTTTTTCAAATTAGCTATAGAAATGGTCTTATGTAGGAGTCTCATTGATAGCATCTTGGCTGATTTAAAATGTTGATGGTTACAATGATGATGATGACAACAATGATTCTTCCCACTTGCAGTTATTGTATATTGGTAAATCTAGGTAAATCTTAAGGTCGGAAAAAGCAGAATACTAATTAAATACACTTAATGTAATAACAATAAATTAATAGGAATTCCATCATATTCCAGAATTCTCTGAAAGGATTACTTATCCAGTTCTTCTTCCTTTCCCCTTAGAATGTACCTGTTCTGTAGATACAGCTTTTCAAAAATAGCTTCTTGCAATTCTGCTTCATGAGCTCAGCTTTCATGAAAACAGAAAAAAAAACCTAGCTACTTTTCTTGATAGCAGATTTTATAAATCTACACAGCCACAATATTCTTGTTGCCTTCTTCTTTTCTCTTCTGAAGAAATTTGAAAGGGAGGGCGTGGAGGAAAATATATTACTGGGAGTGCAATATATATTGCTGAGGGGGCAAATATATTGGGGGTGACAAATATATTGCTGAAACAAACAGGACACCAGCAGCTTCGCCTCAATACATTAATCTCAGAAGTGGCTACATTCAGTTTTGATTTCTGCAATGTATTGGGTTAGTTAAGTTTTCTGAAACATACCTTTTAAAACTAACACAGGTCCACATAAAACAATTTACAAAAGATACATTTTCAGTACTGCCAGGACTACTGGAATGTTGGGTGGAATGTGTAATTAAACTGCATTTAAAAAACAATGAAGTACATGATTTTTTTAAAAATCCCTAATCCACTTAGTGTCCTGTATTAGACATCCTTACACCCTCATCTAGGCTGTGACACATTGTGACCCAAATGTACACCTTCGTCTAGAACAGGTTTGTCTGCTCTACCACCAGGCTCAGAAACTGGTGTGGGATGATTTACTGTTAATAGGCTCCCACGTTCTTCCTTCTAGTCAAGATGCAGAACATCTAACGTAAGCCAATTTATTTTAGCATCTGAAACACAAATTCAACAAGAACATCCTCTCCTCCCTGACTGTATAATTAACACAGCAAATTTTAAAAGTAAGAGTTTTCTGCCTTTTCATGATAATGCAAACCAGCTGTTTGAGGTGACCTTCTCAGCCTTTTAGCCGCTCACTCCACAATATGAACAAAAACCCAACACTGTTTGACAGCCCTTTCTTAGTCATTCTGAACAATATTACAAATGGCTGCAAGAATTATACAGGTCAGATTTTTAATCCTGTTTCCACCACTGATGGGCAGCAGTTGTTCCAGATTTTCTAGCCCTACCTTGAGATGCCAAAATTGTATCTAGCACCTTCTACAGAGTGCAATGCATGTCTTCTACTGCTCCATCCTTGTAGCACAGATTTTCAAACTATTTTTCCAGATCACTCATTGCTTTACTAGCTATGTCTTATGTTTTTCCTACTAGCTTCAAGAATCAGCTGCTATTAAGCCTTTGGTGCTTTATATGCAGCACAGCATCAATAATTATACTTGAGTCAGAGAAGGATGAATCTTTCTATTAACAGCTATCTGGAAGAAAAGAATTTTGACTTGCAACTAGAAGGAAGTAGAAAAGGCCTCTAATATGATTTTTTTATTTATTTAAGAAAATTAACATGGTCTCCCATCTTGTACAACATAACTTTAAGCAGTTCACAGCAACAATAAAAATACATAAGAAAAAAATCTAAAAAAACCCCAGCACCAAGTGCCCTAAAACAATAATCCCCAATAACAACATAGCACTAACTGGGCTTCAACACTAGAGCCAGTTTGGTCTAGAGCTGTGGTGGCGAACCTATGGCACGCGTGCCAGAGGTGGCACGCAGAGTCCGTTCTGTGGGCACGCACACTGTCACCCCAGTCCTAGGCCTTCAGCTGGGTTTTATAAAACCTTTTCGCTTTAGGCCTCCACCGCCGTCTGCAAAAAAAAAAAAGATTCAATCAATCAATCAATTTTAACTTCTCACGGGGAAAAAAAGATCTCGCAAAGTTGGAATTGATTGATTGAACTTTTTAGTCCCAACCAGTCTGCCATTACCACTACACCCATGCCCACCCAAAGGGCCATGCCCACCCAATTGGCCACACCAACCCAATGGGCCACACCCACCCAATGGGCCACACCCACCCAATGGGCCATGCCCACCCGGCAACCGACAATACATGTGGGTTTTGGGTTGTAGTTTGGGCACTCAGTCTCTAAAAGGTTTGCCATCACTGTTCTAGAGATTAAGGCACCAGGCTAGAAAGTGAGATACTGTGAGTTCTAGTCCTGCCTTAACCAGAAAGTCAGATGGGTGATCTTTGGCCAATCACCCTTTTCTCAGCCCAACCCACATAACAGGATTGTTGTTGTGGGGCAAATATGAGGAGGAAAGTATCTTGGATATGTTTGTCACGTTGAGTTATTTGTAAAAAATAATAAAGTGGGGGGTAGACACTAAATAAATAAATACTCAAGGATCAAATATATTTATTTATTTATTTTAATCCCATTTATATCCCGCCCTTCTCCGAAGACTCAGGGCGGCTTACAATTTAAGCACAAACCAATGTGCTTAGCAATAGCCTTCATTCTATGTATATGCCTGCTTATTAGGGCTTTCGGCCCCCGCCAAAGCGGCATTATTACAAAGTCAGCTTATTGCCCCCAACAATCTGGGTCCTCATTTTACCTACCTCGGAAGGATGGAAGGCTGAGTCAACCTTGAGCCTGGTGGGATGCGAACCTGCACTAATTGCAGGCAGCTGGTGTTACTTAAGGAGGCATTAGCCCACTGCTCCACCAAGGCTCATATGATCAAGAATGAAAGCAATAGATACAAAATAAGTATCTGGAATAACGGGAGAGGGGAGAGGGAGGGAAGGAGGGAGGGAGAGAGAGAGAGAGAGGCTTTTAAATGGATGAAATACCAGTTCTGGAAATTATTACCCTTAACTTTGAAGTGGAATTTTTAATTCTAGTTTTAATGAGAACCTTTAACTACCAGCAAAATGTTCTTGTAGAAGTCAGGGTTAAAGCAATCAGCTGAGCTGTTTAGAATACTAAATTGAGCAGCTATGGCATTTTGAACAGTGTCCTATGCCAGTTTAGTTATCATTCCTATAATAGGCAGAGGCAGAATACTTTTAAACGCCAGAAGAAGAGAGAAGAGAAAGTAACAGAAAAAGATTACTGAATTAATGCCCAGTTTATGAGCTTTCCAGGAATAGCTAACATTGTTGAGAAAAAAAGAACATTAACATACACTGTTTAATCAACAAAAAAGCTTGTGTATTAATTTCAATGCAAGTTATATAACATAGGACTGTTTTATGTAAATTAGCAAAATAACTGCTGCAAATACAATATAAAATATTTACATAAAAATACAACTAAAAATTGCCTGAAAATATATACAAAATGCTTTAAAATCCTTTTCCTTGGCCATCTGTCAAGAAAGCAAACATTAAGACAAAATGTATGGATCATCTTTTTCTGTGATGTCAGCACAGACTTGCTCATCCAATGTTGTACAACAGTTCTCATAGTTATCCTGTTCACCTTAAGTTTCGGCAAGATTCCTTATATTAGGGATATAACTTTGGAGAATGTATAGATTCTTTCTTTTAATACTGTTTTATTCTATTATTATAAAACACGAGTAGTACAGTATATTATTTAGGTATGGTAGTTTTTATGCGGTGCTGAATGGAGATTATTAAAGCTCTCAATGTTTAGATACCTTAAACCTTTAAAGACAAAGGGAAAAAGGTTATATCAATATTTACTATGATTTCTAAAATGTTAATATTAATAAGCATAACATTATTTAAATTTACAACTGCTGCTAAATATGAGATTCATATATGTATTCTTAACAGCAGTATGGCTATTGTAGAATCAATCTCACAATCCTATAAATTTTTACCCAAATACAGCAATGTTACGGCAAACCCAAATGAAATAAATTCATTTTCTGACTTTTGAATTATATTTCTAATATGGCTAACTGTTGTTGGTTATATAGAACGAAATTAAACAGATCTTTGGTCTGGTACAGCAACATATAAAATGCCTTACCTCATTTGGATCCTGCTGATCTCGCAAGGTAATCATATTCTTGATGAGACTGATAAAAAAACTATTCACGTCATCTCGTTTCTTATTTGGCAAAATGCGAAGTAGAGGGATCATTATAAATGGAAATGCAACTTAAATAGAATTTTGAAAGAGCAACATTAGCAGTTGTTCAATTATCAATTAATGCAATTAACCCCAACCCTTAACTTCATACTGTTTTTCTTCCAAATTGAGAAATCTATTTTTCTCCCTTTTTAACATTTTTTAAAAATAGTCTAGCTTTCTAAAAAAGTGAGATAATTTCAGTAAAAAATTTATAGCTTGACAAGGTTGTTTTTTTTAAGAAGTTGCTACAAGTTGCGATGTATGATGGCTCTAAAATAGATTGGGAGGTTATGAATTCATACCCATTAATCTGTCTTGCTCTGAAACCCAGTCTGCCTCACTCAGTAACATCTGCATATTCTTCAGAAACAATATTTATAGAATCCTGAAACAATTAGAAGGTCTGTCTTATGGTTGTAGCAAGGTTTTGTGTAAATATACCGTTTAATTAATGAACTATGAAACAGAAGGACAGTGAAGACTTTTTATATGAGGAATTTGACCAGAAATATTTGTCCTTTATAGGAACTACACTGTAAGTGTTATAGTGTATCTTACTGGTGTTATTATTAATAACTTACTTATGTTCGCTGCACAAATTTAAAGCTTAATCAGTAATTCTTATGTAAGCAGCCAGAAAGTAAAAATGAAAGTGAAAGTGAAAGCAGCCATTGTTCTTAAAGTGAAGAACAATGAATTTGTTTTACACAAACTATTGTAATATTGATGGATTCAAAATAAAAGTAAATAAAAATAAAAAATATAAAACTGCTTTCACATACATAGAAAGATAGCTTGCAGTTCAATCCTATGCATGTTTACTTGGAAGTAAGTCACAATGGGAGGCATATTCCCATGAAAATATTAATAAGACGTTATTGTTTTTGCCTGCAGCAAAGATCATTGAACACATCTTCTGTGCTTTTTACAGTTATTAAATCAAAGAAAAATAACAAAATTTTGTTGGAAATTTGATATCTCCCAAAGGTTTCCCAACTCTCCCAGAGACTTGACACCTTTCAGAGCAACTAAGAGGATACTTAGGCATCTCTAAATGCAAATAGACGTGCAGTCGCATTATAACTAACAATAGAAGAGCTAAGAAATTTTGCCAGCTTTTGAATCTTTCTTAGCTTCCTCTGATATTTCTCAAATGTTTTCATCATCCATTTGGATTAAATGTGGAAGAACAGATGCAGTCGCCAATGTGAGATATACTTACCAGCAAGGATGAGAAGAGGTTTAAATATTAAAGGTTCAAAGAATCTTCTGGTGTACTTAACAAAAATGTCATTAGGAGACTTCTGAGAATCAATATGGGTACCAAAAGCTACACTTGCAACTATATCCAACATGAAGCAGCCATAATTCCTACAACAAATTCAAAAACATGGATGTTAATATGCCCTTTTTTTCATTACATTTTTTTTGCTGCAAGGCATTTTGAGGGGTTTTTTTTATGTCAAAGTATTTAAAATTCACATCATAGCATCAAGAGTTATTTATAACAACTTGCCAGTCTATGTGTAGCTTCTTCAATGATAATTTTAAACTTTATTCTTTTTTATGGGGAAAAATCCCATACTTTAAAACCATAAAATAGAAAACCACAATTTCTTACACATGGCTCTAAATGCAGTACCATTCCTATTATCATAATGAAATCTCATGAACAGCTGGAAATCAGTTCCCCTGCTTTCTCTAAACAGAATTTTCAAAGGGTTGGTTCATCATTTGATGCTTCCCAGATCAAGTGATAATTGCATTTATGAATGTGACATCACAAATACAATTCCAGAATGGATCTTATTTAAGATGTCAACGGCAATGAAAACATTTTACATATTAAGTTGTCAGTCACTAGGTACTGAAATGAATGTAATAACATCTTTTCATTTTAAAAAGAAAAAGTAGTATTAATTGCTTTAAAGTTTTTTTTAAAAAAATGATATAAACAATAAATAGCTAAAGTGGTATTCAAGAGTTTTTAATCAGTTAAAAAAATATAAGTGTAGTGTCACTTTTATCTGCCATTTTAAATAGTACTTTATTTCTTAAAACATTTTTTTAAAAAAAATCACTATATACTGACCAGAAATAGTTCTTATTCATTTATTCTCAATTAAGAAAAAAAATCATATTGAATCAGCCTGCCTGAAATGTTCTTTTTATTACTTAGTAGACACTTTTATTAACAATGACCCCAAATTATCATAAAACCACAATAATAGAATTGGAAGAGACCTTGGAGGTCTTCTAGTCCAACCCCCAAACTCTTTCTGTTCAAGCTGGTTCCTTGGAGTAGTCAGTCATTTTACTTCAGTCACTGACCAGCAAAGCAAAACAAAAAAGTCACATTTAGTCCCATGAAGAACGTCGTAACTTTCAGAACCTTTGCCTGAGTGGGTTTCATCCTCTCTTGCTTCTCCATCCTTTTTTCCCCCCTCTGTGTGTCAAGTCTCTTGGATAATAAATCTGCAGGGAAGAACTACAGGAAACCCCTGTGCTAACATGTAGAGTCAATATTTTGTAAATAAATACGTAACCTATCCAACTTCTTCCAACAAACCATAGTTACAGTGTCACCATAATGTTAAGCTGCAGTTAATCCTATTAGGAAATGGGTATTTTAGATCTCATACTTGTAACTTGTGAAAGCAGAGTTTAAGTTTCAGCTTTATGGAACCAACTGCCGGTGGAGCTCCGGATGGCACCGGATCTCCGCTCCTTCTGGCGCGGGTTAAAGACCCATTTATTCGTACAAGCTGGCCTGGCCTGATGGGGGAATGTCTGGGTTTTTTATGGGTTTTTATATTTGACTGTTTTAATTGGGCAATTTATTTAATCTTTTTTTTAACTTTTGTATCGCTATTTATATGCCCTGTTCACCGCCCTGAGTCCTTCGGGAGAAGGGCGGTATAAAAATCCAATAAATGAAATGAAATTAAATGAAATGTAATATAGGCTTATCTTTTTATTAAATGTATATGTCCCCTATCTTGAAGTGATTCTGGGCAATATACTATGTGTTATCATAACATGTAAATGTAGTTAGAGTTTGGGTTTACTTCCTTTCTAATTTTTAAAATTTCATTTATAGAAAGCCTTGCTTTGGATACACAAGTACCAATCATTTTAGTTACAGTTACTGTTTTTGAATAAATTATTACCAAATCAATAGGAGAAATATATGCCTGCCTGTCTACCTTTGAAAGTGACAACTGACAACAGAAAAGGAGAGGGAAAATTAAAACATTTGTAAAATAATATCATATTTAGGAAATTTGGCAAGTCAATGATGATAAAACTCTCCAGTAGAAGATAATTTATTAAAGTACCTTTGAATGTCAAAAGCAGTACCAGATTCTGCATAGATCTTTAAGTTATTCAGCAGGATATTGCAGGCCTCATCAATTAATGGAGTCAACTATAAAGAAGCACAAAATGTTCCAATTTTAAAACATATTGTATTTTTCTACATTAATTATATACTGCAGGAGCCAACTGATCTCAAGAGCTTCTCACCAATGGAGGAAGTTATTTTCTCAAGGAAGAAAGTGAAGTATTGCATTTATACAAATGAGAGGTTATATTTTAAAATGCTTTCTCCCATATTGAAATCCCCAGACAGTCCCCTCTATCTTGATAATTCTGTCAGTTATTCTTAGATTTTTTTTGATGACAAAAATGGTACCAAATTGTACTCAGAGCTGGAAGGAGGGATGTTGCCACAGACAAGTGAAGTTGCTATCTTTAGAGGTTCCTCAAGCAGAAGGGCCCAACGCTCCTTAAGGAATTATGCTTGAACAGCCTTCCTAGTAACAGAGAGATTTTGAGTTTTTTGTTGAGTGGTTTAAAGACAAATATAAAGACTAAAAGAGGACAAGATCTTACTGCATGACACCAAGAGGAATCAAAGCCATCATACTGCTTAGTCTTCTTCTTGCTGATCTACCATGTCCCCCCTGAATTGCATCCACCCCAATTAGATTCAAGATTCGTGCAACCACAATAATTTGGTCCAGAAATGAGACCAAAAGTTCTGTTGGCAGCACGCAGCACCTGTACAAAAAAACCTGCACCAATTATGTACTAAAGGGAGGCTAGCAGACAAGTTCTGGATGGCTTGCACATTGACGCTAGTCTAGCAGAAAAGCGGAGTGCCCTCTATGACCTTCTTTGCTCAGCAATTTCTAGTAGCACTAGAGAATAAAATGATATTAATGTGACCCAGGGATGACCTTCCAAACCACTTACGTGACCAAAATTGTACAAACATCCCTTCTATTGAATCTTTTCGGTAAACAAAGGAAGGAGCCTAAAGATCCTATCAAGCTCTATCAGCTTCTTTGACAATCTTTGTTCCTGCCAGCAGGAAAGCCATTCTAGAATTATGACCTTTAAACTTCTGCTTCTGTTCATTAATCATTGTTTTTGTAATGCAGTTTGTGCTAGGATGGTATTTTCTCTTCTCCTTCCAATACCCCCTATCTGGTGTCTTTTGGTTTAGTAAACCTTTGCCCTGAAAAAAAACAACAACTATATCCTTTCTTGCAGCAAATGCTATTTAAAACAGGAAGAATTAGGAACCAGAAGCAGATTCAAGTAGATCCTGCTGACCAAGCCATTGATCAATAATATTTTAGCCAAACTGGAAACAGCTACTGATACTTTTTGATGAACGATATTTCTTTCCTGGAGCATAGACTCCATGCATTTTTTTTCTTTTGCACTTAACCCTATCATAGTAACACTGGCTGTGCAAATGTTTACCATTCCAGCTTGGAATAGGCACAAGAGAAACTTTGTTTTAAAAACACAAGCAAGCTATGTGGTTCTGGGAGCACCCAATCATCATGAACTCTATTTCTCCTTCCCTGCTCCATTAATTTTTGTCCAATTGCCATTGATTTATTTAGGCCAGAATAGCAATGCTAATATTTATGTATGTCTGTATCTGCATCTTCATGGACACACACAAATATATCTATGTATATGTACATACACAGAAAGATCTCTTATTGTCCTTCTGCTGAATGTAAATGACAGCATCACCACCAGATGGATTCGTAGCTGGCTGACTGGCCATACTCAGCATGTGGTCCTCAATGGAACAGTATCTACATGGAGGGAAGTGTGTAGTGGGGTGCCCCAGGGCTCTGTTCTGGGCCCAGTGCTCTTCAACATCATCAACGATTTGGACGAGGGGATAGATGGGGAACTCATCAAATTTGCAGATGACACCAAGCTGGCACGAATAGCCAATACTCCAGAAGATAGGCTTAAGATACAGGAGGATCTGGACAGACTTGAACACTGGGCACTATCTAACAAAATGAAATTCAATGGTGAAAAAAGTAAGATTCTACATTTAGGCAAGAAAAACCAAATATACAGGTATAGTATAGGGGGTACCTTGCTCAACAGTAGTAACTGTGACAGGTATCTCAGAGTCCTAGTGGACAATCACTTAAATATGAGCCAGCAGTATGCTGCAGCTGCCAAAAAAGCCAACACAGATCAACACAGTGCTAGGCTGTGTTAACAGAGGGATAGAATCAAGATCATGTGAAGTATTAATACCACTTTACAATGCCTTGGTAAGGCCATACTTGGAATACTGCATCCAGTTTTGGTCACCACAATGTAAAAAACATGTTGAGACTCTGGAAAGAGTACCGAGAAGAGCAACAAAGATGATTAGAGGACTGGAGGCTAAAACATATAAGAAACGGCTGCTGGAATTGGATATGTCTAGTTTAATGAAGAGAAGGACTAGGGGTGACATGATGTTGTTGTTAGCTGCGAAGTCGTGTCCGACCCATCGCGACCCTATGGACAATGTTCCTCCAGGCCTTCCTGTCCTCTACCAACTTCTGGAGTCCATTTAAGCTCACGCCTACTGCTTCAGTCACTCCATCCAGCCACCTCATTCTCTGTCGTCCCCTTCTTTTATTGCCCTCAATCTTTCCCAGCATTAGGCTCTTCTCCAGTGAGTCCTTCCTTCTCATTAGGTGGCCAAAGTATTTGAGTTTTAGCTTCAGGATCTGGCCTTCTAAAGAGCAGTAGGGGTTGATCTCCTCTAGGACTGACCAGTTTGATCGCCTTGCAGTCCTAGGGACTCGCAGGAGTCTTCTCCAGCACCACAGTTCAAAGGCCTCAATTCTTTGGCGCTCAGCCTTTTTTATGGTCCAGCTTTCACTGCCATACATTGCAACTGGGAAGACCATAGCCTTGACTATACACACTTTTGACATGATAGCAGTGTTCCAATATCTCAGGGGCTGCCACAAAGAAGAGGGAGTCAAGCTATTCTCCAAAGCGCCCGAAGGCAGGACAAGAAGCAACGGATGGAAACTAATCAAGGAGAGAAGCAACCTAGAACTAAGGAGAAACAGTTAGAACAATTAACCAGTGGAACAACCTGCCTCCAGAAGCTGTGAATGCTCCAACACTGGAAGTTTTTAAGAAGAGACTGGACAGCCATTTGTCTGAAATGGTATAGGGTTTCCTGCCTGAGCAGGGGGTTGGTTTAGGTCCCTTCCAACTTTACTATTATGATTATGATTATGATTTTGAGACATTAGTATAATCTAATAAAGCCAGTATTCCACATTTATCATATTTTGTGACTTTTGCCATATCTGGTCACTTCAGTAAAATCCTTTGGTTAGGGCAGACATATAAAACTCACGACATCACATGATGTCACACAACGTATGAGGATGCTTTAGCCATTGCCGGCAGTGGGGTGGCCATGGCTTCTGGATGATGCGTCTGGCCCGGGGGCTGGCAATTTGACAACCCTGGGTTAGGGCAATGCAACAATTAAGAGATTCTGTCCATCACTGTTCCGTGTTGCTAAAGAATCTCCTTATCCTTTTCCCTTGGCTACATAGGAGAAATAAAACCCAGATTTGCCTTTTCTTTTTTTATTTAATAACGTATTGATGACCTCCTAAAAGCCTGTAGGAGGATTTCGATTTTCTTTTTTGTTAGCTAAATCCTCACAGAAATAACAACCCAGGAGTCAGAGGAAAGCAAGGTGTGATACAGTTCTCTCATGATTTTTTTCCTTTATCCAAGCCATTTTCTATCAGAGCTCATTTAAGTCAAGCCCGCCCAGGAAAGTGATTGTCTTTTTCTCCTTTTTCATCCAGGGACTGATGCCCTCCTTTGGGCAGAGGATTAGACTAGAACACTTCCAAGCTCCTTTCCACCGCAGGAGCCCATCACTCCCAAATTAATTTGGCTCCATGCAAAAATGCTTCCCTTTAACATGGGTATGCAATTAGTTCCTGACATAATAGAGCCTGCCCATTATGCTCATAAAGCATGATAGTTGTAAAGCAGATCATCACCTGACCAATCCGTTTTCATGACCTTTTTGTGGCAGTTGTTAAGCGTGGTTAACTGCCATAAACACTTTTGGGCAAAAACGTCATGAATTGTGGTCATGTGACCCTACAAATGGCCATAAATGTGGGCTGGTTGCTAAGTGCCTGATATGTGGTGGTATAACTGCAGGAGGTGAGTGGGTGAGGGAAGCAGCTGTCAGAACTTCTGAGCATAAGGGAAGTCTATTGTAACTCCCAACCCCCAGTCATAAGTCAAGGACTAATTGTAGATGAATGCTTGCTTGGAGAAGAGACTCGTGTATCTTTTAGGCTTACTCTGAATCCCTTATTTCCTTGTCTTGGCAAGAAACCTTGCCATGTATCCTACTGACTTACTTTCTTTCTTTTTTTGACTGGAACTGAATAGGTATGATTGTATTGATCTTCCCTCAAAACGTCCTGTTTCACCATCTTTATTTGAATTGATTGTTCATCTCTTTCTCATGAAGTGAATGTGTTAATTTCCCCATTGACTGTCAATTAAGAACCTGCTTGCTTTTAGACTGTGAAGTGCTTCTGATTTCTATGTTAGCTTGTACCCTACTAATTTTAACTACTAAAGACCAAGCGATTATTTGGCTAGCTCTACATGCCATTAGCCAAATATTATATAATGGATTGTAATGAAAAATTATTATTTATACTTTCATTTTTAATTTCCTGAATGCAGAAGCCTGTTTAATAATTTGCAGCATTCAGTTCTAACAAAACCGGCATTCTGGTCTGATATACTGTACTTAAAGGAGTCCTAAATTTTAGTAGCACTAATCTGCAAATTAAATCTTTCCTTTGCTGAAACAGCTCAAATTTTTAGCCATTTGAAAAATGGAAACCTCTCCCTTAATTATTCCAAACTTTTGTTAACCCACAGCTAACATTTTATAAAAAGGTATTCGGTGAAGACTTGACACAGCCAAACACATTAGAATATAGAGCTAGTGTCCACAAGAAGTAATACCATAGCTAAGTTGTGCAGTTTTTAAAAGAGTTTAGACAAATTTGTGGAGGTTAAGACTATCTGTGGCTGCATGTCAAGATGATTATATGCTATCAACAAGTTCAGGGACAACATGCTTCTAAATTAACAGTTGCTAGGACACAAGTGGAACAGAAAGTTATGCTTTCCTTTACTGAGGAATCTGGTTGTCCACTGTGAGGAACAGAATGCTGTGCTACATAGACTTCAGTCTGATTCACGAGTATTGTTATTAGAACAGTGTTTATCTGATGTATGTCATCTTCAACGTCCAGAATTTTCAGCAATACTGCAATCATGCAAGCTAGGGAATTCAAAGAATTGAAGTCTATATACTTGGTAGATATACCAGAGTGAGTTACACTGAACTTCAGCATGAAAGTATTTTTTAAAAAAATTGAAGTGTTCAATATTCTCCTTATTTAATAAATCATAAATTTAATTTAATTAATTAAGCACCTGCTTAATTATTGCCATGATGATACCAGAATCAAAGGCAAAGACAAGGAAGGCTATTGTGATTTGTTGTACTCTTCTCCTATCTCGTACCACAGCTTTCTATCTGATGGTCCCAGACCAATCCTCATTCTTTCCAAATTTTGCTATCTGTAGCAGCAGGCACCTAATTTTCTGATTTTCTTTCACTATAGTTATCTTTCTTAAGCACCCTTTTTGAATGTTTTCATCATCAGTCCTTTTCATCTGAAACAGATATCACTCCTGCACAGTTCCTTGGTATCCTAAGAATTACTGTAGCCAAACTGGTTGGCAAGATGGGAGACTATAGTCGTCCCAAAGATGCTTTTTCACAAGGCAACAGGACTTTCTTGTTTTTCCTTTGAAGACATTTCATTTCTCATCCAAGAAGCTTCTTCAGCTCTGACTGGATGGTGGGGAATGGAAGGATTGATATTCCTTGCAGACAGCTGATTATTTGCATTCTTTTAGAGAGTCGTTGAGGCCATCTGGAGGTATATCTGTGACATCAAGGTCACCTGAAGAGTGGAAATGGGTGTGGAGCTGTCTTAGAACTGTTGAAAGGACTGTGTTGTAGACTGGAGATAGATGATGTTATCTCCCTCTTTGTTGAGAGAGGGCTTTTCAATTCTGACATAGATGGCCTCTTTGACCCCTGTTTCAAACTTTGGATTATTTAAATTACTATTAAATTGTGACGAGACTGGAAAACCACTTCAGAGTACCTAGCTATATAGGTTAGGGCTGTGGTTTTATTATGTATGTGTAAAATGAAAGCAATATCACTTTTTAAATCAGGCAAAGGGAATGTCTTAAGCTATGTCACAAATTTTATTGATGCAAGCTTAGCAAGTTGAAGGGCCTCCTAAAAAGTCAGTATTGTAATCTGAGAATAGAGATACATAATCTGAATTGCTAGGGCCATACGTAACCTTTGAAAAGTTGAGATATGACAACCAAGCCAGATGATTATCATAATAGTGTAATTTTATGAAGATGCCAGAGGGAAATTGCTAAATATATAATAAATAATAATAATAAATAAACCTTTATTGTCAAAGTACAACATGCTAAGCCTCTCCCCGTGCTCTCTCCCCCCAACACACAGTGACAACAAACCCTCCATCCCACCACACTATGTGAACCAACTACACCACACACCGGCCTCCCAAGTCAATTCTGCATAAGATTATGTCCCATTTAAAAGCCTAACAGCCCACGGATAAAAGCTATTTTTCAGCCTGTTGGTACAGCTGAAGGATGATTGTCATTATTTATAAACCTAACTTAAAGGGTTATTTTTTTTCCTCTCCTCACCCACTATTTTGCCTGGTTCTGCCTACATCTGTAGCAGGCTGATAAAAAAGTGAAGATGGTGGCTTTGTTCTTTGATACATTGCACTATCTTCCAATAAATTCTATTAAAACATCCATAGTAAACAAAATAAAAAATAGGGTTATAATGAAACATATAACAAGCAATATAAAATCCAAATTAACTGAGTAATATAAATAAATAGATGGCAAGAATCACAATTCAAATGCTCTTTTAAATAACTTTGAATGTGAAATTTCAGTCAAGTATTTAATCATGTAATAGTGTTCAATTATTTAATACTTTTCTTCTCTGTCACATTAAGCATTACAATTTGCTAACAGGTTCCTGAGTACCATATACCAGATTTCCCCGAGCTATGTGGAGTTCCAGGAATTTAAATGTGAGGCAATGCTATGCACAGAAATAAATATGTACAGGGTTTTTTGCAAATGATTTTATCCTATTAATCAAGTTATTAGTAATTTAACTCTGTAATATATGCAAGGAAAAACTTCATCAACTATATCCTTCAATTACTTAGGATTCTGCACTTTTATTTAATCAATTTTCCATGGAGTGTGTGGGTAAAACTATACATTGAACTATGCATTGATAATGACAAGAGAACAGTCAGGAAAAATAAAAGATCAATATACTTTGGATTATGTCAGCTGAACAGGGGAACAAAGTTATTTATCAAACTTGACAAGAGATTCTTAAACATAGGATATTCCATTCTTCTAGTCTATCCCGCAGCACTAAATCAAGCCTTCCTGTAGTTTGGTATAATATAATCAATCATCCATTCTTAACACATTTCCGTAGAAATGAATTGGAATGTCATTAAGCCATCTTAAAACTTAAGAACTACTGCTAATGCTTAGTCTTATTACAGAATTCTCATATGTTGTCCTCTTGCAGAAGATCAGCAGCTTTACTGAGATCTCTGCTCATTTTATCAATACATGCTGCTATATCACCACGTGGCTGTCTGGAGAATTCTGGGAGTTGAGGTCACCAAATTTGTAAAACACTGTCTTAAATGAACAGGAATTGTCCATATCCACCCAGAGTCAATTGCAGCTCTCAACAGTCTAATTTTCACTCACTTATTTTTGCTCTTTTCATGTTTTTACTGATGACTGAAGTCATAATTATATGTAATTATTACTGCAGAGTTCTGTTTGCACATATAACTCTTTAATTGTCTGTGTGTGTGTGTGTGTGTGTGTGTGTGTGTGTGTGTATTCCAAAAAAGAGATTTCTTGGTTCATTTTTAAATCCTGAAACATTAGGGTAGCTGTTTGCTACCCTACAGAAAGCATCCTAAATCAATAATTTTAAATGTAACAAAGAAGAGGAATAACTTTCCAAGAACAAAATGGTGCAGCAAATCTGACATAGTATTATTTTATGTCATATTAAAAAGGGGTTTTTTTTGTTTTAAGGTATATCCATTATTTTAGTTCACATTTAAATATTTTCTGATTTTCAAGAGCATACAGAACTGAAATGTAGTTTATAATGCACACTTTTTCTGTTCTAATTTCTGTTGTAATTATATGTGTGTGTGTATTTGTGTGAGTGTGTGTATACACACACACACATATATGCATACATTCAGGATAAGAATACACAAATTGCTTTCAATGTGAAAAAACTGCATTTATTAATATTGCTAACATAAATGTGTATGCTTCAAAAAATGCGTGTCAAAACACATGCTAATTTCAGTGCAAACTTTAAAAAAATTCTCAAGTTCAATTAACCAGAGAGCCAACTTGGTGTGATTCACTTGCTGGCCTAGAAACTACGAATACTAAACTAGCCTCAGCCATGAAACCCTGGAAAAAGTGAGCTTGATAGATCAAAAATGACAAACTGAGAGGAGTTAATTGCATTGCTAAATATCAAGCTGCTAAGGAAGTTTATGCAAAAGTTTGTAATGAGATATCGTCAATCCTGCCTCTTCATTACATTGTTCCAGAGACTAAAATGAGCTGGATACAAGGTAGAGATGGAGAATGCTCGGGAAAAAACACACCAGGTGTTACTGAATGAAAGAACTATTTGTTCTCGATAGAGTCACATTTCCGTGAAGTAGATATATAGTCCTGGATCAACTGTGTCACAGAAGTCAGTTTCGTTGATTACACAAAATATATCTTTAGACCTGTTGACGTGTTCACTGGATTGGAACAAATGGAATTTTATAGTTCCTTGAGTTTTATTTTGCTTCTGTAAATTGGTCTGTAATATTTTGTGAAGAACAGTACACAAATTAAATAAATAAACAGTGGAACCTGTTTCATAAACTCAGCAAGGTTGTTCAACATTTTGATATAACCCACTATTTTAGGTTTCCTTGTGATAATGCTGAACTTTAACCCTTCAGGTTGAAATTTTCCATGCTTGATTCCTGCCAGTACTTGTTTTCAACAAACAGCAAATGAAGTAAAATTCCACAAGCGTGTTTTGTGTATTTCCTAGTAACAGCATGCGCCTAGCTTTATGAAAGGCAGGGAAAAAACAAGATGAACCTTTTATAATGCTAAGTTCAGACTCCTTAAAAAACAAATGAAATTATCATTATTGACCTACAGTATACTGTAAATACAAATTTTTAGAGAGAGTCTAGAGACTCCAGCCATAGGTTTTTGTTGTTTTTTTCAGGGGGGGAGGGCACATTCATTTTTTACATAAATAACTGGGAAATATACATTTTACATGAGGCCAGGTGCTCATTAAAGAGTTCACCGCATCGTCACACAGATGGAACGATGATCCGAAATGCATATTTGAAAATAGTGAATTTGTCAGGCCAGACATATGAAATCTCAAGAAAGAGATTGCAGCATAAACCATAATGTGGGCAACATTGAGTAACAATAGTATCTAGTCATTATAGGGATAAAAGCCTACAATCCTCATATATTCCTTGGTTGGAATAGAACTGTGGCATTTTATCATGCTAAATACTAAAATGCAACACATTTTTCCTCTGAACTTAAGCTTTACATAGAAAAAATAAAATGGAATGCAAATGGAAATTGAACTGCCTCCTGCTGTCCCTTTGCTTCTGTTTTGTTCTTTACTGCTGTTTGTAGGTTCAGGTAAATAACAACACTCCTCTTCTCCTCTAGATCAATTCAAATATATATATATTTTAAAAAACCACCTTGGCTCCAGGTATCTGTCATATCTACTTTCAAGATAAAGCATTGCACGGCATTGCACTCCCTTTTATTATTTCGTCTTTGCCCCCCACAAACTCTTGCATTCTGTGGCTCTTCTGTGCATGCTTTTAATTCTCAGTGGGCTATTTGGTGGCCTCCCTCATTTCTCTTTATTTTGCAGTTAATGCAAATGTTCTCTGCATGGATGGTGGTGTTGTATAAGCTGTGTATAATAATATACTTGCCAATCTTTAAGATTTTGTAACCTGAGCTTTATATTGTCTGAATCTACTCGATTGTGGCTTATGTCTTGTTAAAATGACTTGCTATGAAGCATGAATACAAATATTCTGTTGTTGTTTTAAAAGTGCAATTGTTTGTAATTTTCCTCTCTGAAACTCCTGCTCTCTTTCCTCTCTGGATGTTTTTTTTTTTTTGCTTTCCTTCACGTTGTGCCGCTTAAAATGCAACAGTGTGAATTTTCCTCTTGACTTAAATAATTAACTCTGTAAACAGAGACATCTATCCCTGCAAAGCACAATATCCAGGAACTATTTGTCCTTCTAAAGCGTGTCTGGCTCCTGCCAGCAGGGTCTGGCTCTGTGCATACCAGGGGTTTTATCTTTTGTTAGATTTAAGGAAGGGAAAGAACAGAGGCAAAGATTTGTCTTGTGCCAATGACCCATAGTAAGAGGGATTAATTTTTGTCAAGGCAATACAAAACTCTCTTCTTTAGCCTCTCTCCCTCCAAATTATAGAGAGCAAATTTACATTTATTGCTTCCCTTACTTTAAATCCTCTCAGATTCACTATCAAACCAGGGAATAAGCTAGTTGTCTAGGTGCGTTACCAATAATATTGTCAGTTCTGATTAATCAGGGGTCCTTCGCAGGCTTATGGCCAATTAGAATTTACCATAATAAGGGGGTGACAGCTGGTGTTGCTAAGCAACAGCTGTCTATAGAACTAAAGAAGCCAGACACATTTAGATGCTACTGTAGAGTTCGACACCAGCATGTCAAAACAACATAGGCTTATGTCCAGTAATTTTATTTTCTAACCGAAGAACAGCCAATGGCGTGACAAACATATTTCCTTTTTAAGAGTATGACTATGAGGGAAAAGAATGATCTTCTCCGTATATATCCTTTGGAGAAGAATTTTCAGTAATGGAAATGCTACCCTCATTTTCACTTAAGAGACCATATTAATGAACTGGAAGTTTATCCCATGATAAATTTAAGTCTCCAGATGCTTGATGAGTGGATATAGAGAAATAGGCTATTAGATTAGGGAGCAAGAGAAATTAATACCCCCAAACACTTTCAGATGCCCTCTTTAAGAGATACATGACTATAATCTAGAGAAATTAATTCTGAAATGATCTATTTAGAAGACAGCAAGAGTTCTTTTTCTAGGGCAGGCCTTGGGTAAGACCAAATTACCAATGAAAGAGTAATTACCATTCCTGAGCAGTCATCTAGGCAAATCCCACTTGTACAAGAAAGATATACTTCTTATTAACAAAAACAGGATCCAAATTTTCAGTTGGTTTGAGGAAAATAGGTATTAGGTTAATGGGACTATATTGCTGTATTGCATTTCATGTGCTTGTGTTAATCTGAGCTGGAATTTAAGACCTATTGCTTTCCTGGAAGAGCCTAATAATACTATGGAGGGGCAGAGTTGGCAAAGTAAAAATCAACATTTTTGTGGGGAATTGGATAAAAATAGGCATGTGCTAAAAAAATTCTCATTTTATTTTGCACATACTGTTTTGTATGTGTGAGCCCAGAGAGTTATTCGTAGAAATATGTCTGCATATATTGCAACAAGTTATATGAAAACAATAAATAAACATACAAATGAAGAGAATTAGAGAAATAGCTTCAGGCAGTCCTCATTTAGTGACTGTGTCATACAACAACCATTGCAGTTATGATGGTGATGATGATAATGAAAAAGTAACTTTGCAAACAATTCTCACATTTACAACCTTTGCAGTTCTGTAAAGCAAAAGAAAGCCAAAATACTGTAAAATCATAAGCACAGTTGCAATTTCTCTAAATACCCATTTTGTTTAACAACCAGGTTGCCAGTCTAAACTGTGATAGCGAAATGCAGACTATCAGCAGAAGCTTTAATTTAAAGGTGGGTAGCTTGCAGCCAATCCTTTTTTTAAAGCAAACTTTAAAGCCTCCTCTGGCATTGGATGCTGAAAAGTGACAGCACTATTTTCCACTATTTGAGTTGGGAAACAGATGAAGAAATATAATATTGTAGGGATTGATGTTGACAAAGCAGGAACAAGCTGTGCATGGGCCAGCCAGAAGGGCTCTGCAAACACTGAGCAGGTACCCTCTTATCACAAGGCTGGGAAAATGTCTTCAAAAGACAGCAGGAAAAGGTTTGGGATTTAAAACTTGGGGTGGGAGGGAGGGAAGAGAGAGCAAGAGACAGGCAGGCAGTCTGATTTATGTGTTTTGCATATATATATATATATATACTTCTTGTCTATAATAAAGCAACTTTCCTAAGCTGTCTACAAAACATCTGCTATTGGCTATCCGAGTTGATTTTATGGACAGTAGAAATGTATTCTTACATCTGATATGCAATCTGAGATTTAGGTTAAAGCAGAGATAAGTTAAAAACTGAAGAATAGATTCCAACTATTTACCCTAAGCCAGAGGTCTTCAAACTTGGCCCTTCTATGACTTGTGGACTTCACCTCCCAGAATTCCTCAGCCATGTTTGAAGACCCCTGCCGTAAGCCTTTGTTTTCAAAAGTATTTGTTTTTAAGAAAATGCACTTTTTAATGATGCATCTTTGAGGAAATCTCAATTTTTGTACACTAAATATGAAGTGTTTAAATGTTGTGGTAGCTTTACTTTTGAGGACACTCTAGGGAAACAAAACACATAATGTCTTGTGGTAACTTCAAAGGCCAATAAATGCATTATTGCATAAACTTTGTCTATCAAAGGCCATGCGCTCAATAATCCCTGCAAAGTTTACGCACTAATAAATTAGTTCTTTTTTAAACTGCCACAACAATTTTAAAGTCATTCATGTAATCTCATGTGGTTTATTAATTTTTAATGTGCCACAACATTCCTCATTTTGCTGCAAAAAGATTAATAAAGCTAGCCTGCTAGGAAGCTCTTGAAAAAAAGATATGCTTATATAAACAGGGGGGAAAAATCAAGTCAGGAAATTTCCTATTGGCACTGTGAAACTGGTCATTTCCACAGTAGTGACTTACAACTTCATCTAGCATTATTCAATATCCCTGTGCCAAAATAAGAGTAATAAGGATAGGCTTTTCTTTGTTTCACTGATGCCTGGATAATGTTATGAAAACTCTTTAAGTCACTATAGGAAAATGGCCTAAGGTATTATGAAACCAATTAGATCAAGTTCTTGGATAAGACTAGGTTGTGAAACAGAGAAACATATCACATCACATAGAGACCATGGCAGGAAAGGAGCATTTCCAATCCTTGCTTTCCCCAAAAGATTGTTAGATTGCAAAGGACTGGTTCATTTGTGTAATTTTTTTTAAAGCTTACATCCACAGCAAATAACAATTTGAACTTATGTAGTTTCACGTACACAAAATAATTTAAAAAATGAAGCTACTGGTCACCTCAAAAATTCATCTGTTAGATTTTTGTCAATAACAGGGTGTAGAGCAGTTGTGCATGCTCTAAATCAGACATGTCAAACTCGTGACATCACGTGATGTCACATGACGTATCGGAACTTTTTCACATTGCCGGCAATGGGATGGGCATGGTTTCTCCGTGACGCTCTGGCCCGCGGGCTGGCAGTTTGACACCTCTGCTCTAAATGCAATGGATATTGTGTCGCACTGTTCTTTTGAACCTACTTGAATAGCAAGTGTCATAGATATTATTGTTTTTATGGTGTTTCACACATGAAAGTTGTTCTAGTTGAGATTCTGCGAAGGAATGCTAACCAAACATTTCTGCTAAATATATACTGAATTTCTATGTGGAAATTGGTCTTCCTGTGTTTATAGGGACCTCCCAATTTTTGGAGGGATTCCAAAGTGGTATAAAGATTTCTAATGTCATATCCTTTGGGGAGGGAGAGAAATCAATCACAGGGATCTGGAGTCCAAATCTGTTAGAAAAACACAAATAAACTGCATATAGGTTATTTGTCCAGTTGAAACGAAGCTCATTCTTCATTTTCTAATTAAACACCTTGACATACTGAGAAACCCTTCTCCTTAAAGGAGCAGAGATTCTGCAAAGGCTACCAGTAAGGCATTAACCATGTTGCAGTGGATGAGTGGATCACTTTTTATGTAATAATGCACATTTGGGAAACACAGAGCAGAAAGAAAAAGAAAAGGGTTTTGTATGTGTGATTGTGACACTTGTCTGCATCTTACCTCTTTTATCTTTGCAATACTGAAGGCTGGGGTCAATATGCTCCGGACCTTTTCCCATTTCTCATCACGCAACATGACAATGCTGTCTGCAAATGGCTTAAAAACCAAATCCGGACTCTAATTGAGGACAAAGATGGAAAAGTATCAAAAACAGTCAAATATTAATAACAATTTAACAACTGATGAATAAGTTCAATAAATGCAAAGTAGGATAATAATGTTCAGATTCCAGAATTCTGAAAAGTTGTGTATTGGTTTGCCTGCACACTCTTGCTTGTGTTTTACACACACACATACACTTAAGTCTTCAAAGCTAATGCACACTGGGGTTTTCTTGTAACTGTGTAGATATCCTATTCCAAGCTCCTGTAGGGGCATGATTTCATTGCTCTAGAACAGGGGTGTCAAACTCGCAACATCATGTGACGTGCCACAACATATTGTAACTTTTCCCCATTGCCGGAGCTGGGGTGGGCGCGGTTTCAGCATGATGCATTCGGCCCACGGGTTGGCAGTTTGACACCCCTGCTCTAGAACAGGGCTTTTCAACCTTTTCACCCATTGTACCACTTTTAGGATATGGCAACATTCAAGTACTCACAAGGTGCCCTTACTAAGCTAACATTCTTCCCCATAATTTGCAATATATTGATAATAATGCTGAGTTATTTCATGCAGTTGTTAGAAAGGATGAGCAAAATAAGTATTGCTAAGAAAATATATATTAAATGCTCAGAACATTTGAAGACTTTATCCAAATGCTTATTTTGATCAATTCCACTGGGCGATGCTACCATGGAGCAATATAGATCAGGACTTTTCAACCTTTTCACCCATCGTACCACTTTTAGGATATGGCAACATCCGAGTACCACCAGTCACCTAGAAAGGTGTCAAAAATGTGACCAAAAAAAAAAGGAAAAAAGTGATGAAGTACACGTAGTCCCTGACTTACAACAGTTCGCTTAGTGACTGCTCGAAGTTACAATGGCACTGAAAAAAGTGCCCCCCAAGGCACAGCCGAGCAAGACACCTGCCTGCCCGCCCGGCGGCGCTCTTCCTCCTGTCCTGAGGTTTTCATAGTTGTGAGCATTTCTGTTGAGGATTAGAAGTGGGGGTGGAGTGGGGGGTGTTTGGTTTTTATTCCCCCCGTCTGCTGGATGGTTGCAGCAGGTTTTGTTCACTTCACATGACCCTGGGACACTGTGACCGTCATAAATATGAATCAGTTGCCAAACATCTGAATGTAAATCACAAGACCCTGGAGATGCTGCAACATTCCAGCTGATCGGTGCTTCTTCTGGGCTCAGCAGAAACACCAGGATCAGCGCTGAGCTCCAGCTGGAGCCTGGCATGGATCCTGGCACTTCCACTGAGCCCTGACAGCCCTGCAGCTCCAGCCATCTCTAGCTCAGGCTTGTGTGGTGCTGCCACCGGTTCAGCTCATTCCCTTCCCCCACTACCACTTTTCTAGGATGGTCACATTGCCAGGTGCCAATGTACCACAGGTGGTACCCGTACCACTGGTTGAAAAGCCCTGCTGTAGAACAAGAATGTTGTCCAGAATTGTTCCTACTGGGAGTTTTGTGAACCTCCAAGAAAAACCATGATTTTAAAATTCAGAACTAGTAGAGACATATTCTAAAGAAAGATTGCAAAGACAAAACTTTATGGGTCCAAGATTTAATACTATTGATTTCAGTTAAACTTAAATTCAATTTATCTAGCTTTAACCAGGATGAGAATAATATTATGACAATTCAACATTTCAGCAATATTATATGAGAAACTGTTAATCTGTTGAATTATTGGAACCTCTGGAAATGTATATTAGTTGTAATAGCATTTTTCAAAATGCTAGGTGAAAATCACAATGCTGCATCTTGACCTCTCCATTCATATACAGTAGTGTAAATTCTAGCTACATTCTCTGGTCATCTAATCCATCTTCTAATATATACTGTTGGCCACAGGGTGGACACTTTGCCCTAAGAAGCCACAGCAAATGATTTCAAAAAGCTATGCCCCTTGTAATGTGTGCAGGGGAATGCATCACTAATATGAGTCAAGAGGACACAGCTATCAAGTGTGCTATATGATTTCTGTTCTGAGAAACTATGGTTCTCAATAATGCGCCAACAACAAAATTGAGGTGCATTTAAATTTGTTGCCAAGCAGTACCACTAAAAAAAGCAGCACTCCACACTGCAATATTTATTGCAAATCTGTGGTGACTTGTCATTCTGATCAATGGTTGTAATAAAGAATGGATCGGTTCTGACCTAAATGCAGGGGTCTTCAAACTTGGCACTTTTATGACTTGAGGAATTCTGGAAGTTGAAGTCCACAAGTCATAAAAGGGCCAAGTTTGAAGACCCCTGCCTAAATGTATACCAACTGGGCATTGCCTTCAGATTCCTCTTCAAAGTCTCTTTTTTTCTTAAAGCACTACAGGACTCCTTAGCTCGGTATCCTATATAGTGTAACCAATCCCAATTCAGTATTTTTTTTAAAAAATATTTATTTATTTATTTATTCATTTATTCATTCATTCATTTATTTATTTATTTATTTATTTATTTATGTAAAAGATTTATATGACTGTCCATCTTAAGCAACTTGGCATAGCTCTCAACAGTTTCCCCATGCCTCCATATCCTTCTCCTGCAACTCCTACATCAAACATTAACTTCATTGTTTTTGAGGTAGAAACCTATTTATTTGTGCTTTTCTAACAGGCTTTGATATCTTCTGCCTGTAACTGCTACACTATAGTCCCCTTTCAAACTGGAAAAGTCAAGCCAAAGCCAATCAACCAGTTACGTCTTTCTGCAGGATACACCATTCTGTGTTCCTCACCTCCTTTTTAGGTTACTACTCCAACTATCATTCTACATTCTGTGACTGCTGATCTTCCTCAGATCTCATCAGGCATTTTTTTTAATTAGCAGTTGTTCCTTTAAAATGTCTTTAGAAAGGTATAGTGCAGGGGTCTTTAAACTTGGCACACTGGCTGGGGAATTCTGGGAGTTGAAGTCCACAAGTCATAAAAGGTCAAAGTTTGAAGACCTGTGGTATAGTGGATTGCTGCTACTGTTGTTGCTTTGGTACTTTTTCAATCCTTAATGTTCTCTGGAGAAGGGAGATACTTCTTTATTTCTCAGTCTGAATTGTCAGGCTGTCAATACTCAATCACACCTGAGGAGTGTCCTAATAGCCATTTCTATATTCCATAAATATGAATCCTGAAGAAATAGTACACAGAGTCCAACAGAAGAAGTAAAAAAAGCTTGAAAGATTTTATTTATTTAGTTATTAATAAATTAATAAATTTATTATCAAATTTACATAGCCATCCATCTTACCAAAAACAACTCTGGGTGGCACACAATTACTCATATAGTTGAAATGAATATATTTCTTAGATTTTTTTTCCTAACGGAAACTTTATTTGGTAGAACAAAAACAGAAAGTGGTGCATTTATAAATGTCTCCTTTTGTTAATGAATTATGCTTATATTTATAATCAAGAGTGTTTATAGTGAGTAATGATTGACTTGTACTAGGAAACCATTACCATGTGTAAAGAAATGCTATGAACAATATCATCCCTTAATTAATACTTTTTCTTGCCAGATGTTACATGCGTGGAAGAGAAATAACCAGGGACTTTTTTTCAGTTTCATTTCCTTCTTTTCTCTACCAAGTTACAACTAGTAAAAAGAAAATGCTATGTGACATAGAATCATTGTAGTGAAATGCATCACAATGCATTTCAAGGCATCCAATGAAATGCAATATGTACATAGGCAAAGCACCCCCCAAAATCATCTGATCTTGTTTTACATGATTATCCCCCCCCAAAAAAATCTGTATCATATTTAAATCTCACTCATGGCCTAAACCAGGGGTAGGCAACCTTGGCTCTTTTATGACTCGTGGACTTCAACTTTTAGAATTCCTGAGCCAGCCATGCTGGCTCAGGAATTCTGGGAGTTGAAGTCCACGAGTGATAAGAGAGCCAAGGTTGCCTACCAATGGCCTAAACTAACCCACAAGTTTCTGGAGAAGCTATCATTATTCTTCTTCCACCCAATATATCCTACCAAGGTGTTCTTGTGGGGGGAAAAAACTAGGACAGGGAGGTCCGTGTACACCGCCCTGAACTACTGGATAAAAAGTAGGATATAATCTGCAAATAAATAAACAGTATTTAGGAAATAGTTCTTCAGCACTTAAACACAAGTGCCTTAAAAAAGAGATGAGCAACACAGCAGGCCCCATGAAATGCCCAACTTTGTTTTCTGAAAGCTGAAACATCCACAATTAGTGGATTTGGAGTGAAATAGTTTTGGAGCTTCTTCTTTTAATAAGCTCCACTAAAATTTTACACCTATTCTTCCAATAAAAAGAAACAAACCAACATCACACAGTTGCACACAAAAAAGCAGGGAAAAAACACACTATTTATCACCATGTGTCCCCTGGAGCTTTCAAAGGACTAACACAACCTTGACATAGGGGATACGGCTTTTTCTCCTTCCTTATTATCACTTTTCACCAGCATTATGTTAGGACATAACGGCATGGCAGAGTGTTTCTCAGTCTCAGGAAATGTAAGATGTGTGGCCTTCAGTTTCTGGAATTCTGGCTTTATACCACAAGTTGTCTCCTCTTTCAGGCAGAGTCTATACAGTACAAGAAGAACAAAGGAACTCAGCCTCATAGACCTGTATCTTAAGTTACTGCCTAATAAAAAAGTCAAATGTATAAACAAAACCCTTGAGGCTTTTTATTTTTTCCCCGTCACATCTTAGAGCCAATGTCAAAAGATACATATAAATATCACTTTAGCACAGTTACACATGTCACTTTTTTCCTGAAAAAAGAAAGGCAAGTAAACACAAAAATGCCAGTCAGTAAAATACATGTTTTCTCCTTTTGTCAAAAAAAAGAAAGAAAAAAGGCATATACCTCAGCAGGCAAAGCTATGAATAAAGTTACAATTTATTTATACCTGGCTGTGACAATCCTACTCAAAATGTTTGTTTATAACTGCAGAATCAAAGCTGAAGCAATGAATGCAAAGACAACACTAAGACTATTTGGCATAGAGAAAGTGGCATGAGTGTATTCAAATGTTGCTGATTTAAAACTGGATTTCTGAAAGTCTCCTGCTTGTATGGTGGTCAGTAAAGAGGTTTATAAGCAAAGTCTCCTTTGTGTTCACACCAGCTTTGTGTACAAGCCCATTTAGTTTTTTCCTGCCCACAATATGGCAACTGTTTATCATTGTCCTGAGATATTTTGTACTCTCCAGTCAAAAACCACAATCTTCCATCTAAATATTGAGATCAACCTTGTTTAGATTTCTGAGATCATCCAAGATCACCTTGGTGCCATCACCTAGTTAAGAAAGCAGAAGATAGAAGATAATTACAGTAGAATAAAAGAATTAAGTGGACCATGATGGCCAGACAGTATAGCTTCAGCTAGCATTGGGTGTCTATCGGTCCCTGATTGATTGTGCTTTAATGTCAATCAGTAACATGAGTTCTTTGGCTAAGATGTCAATGGACGCTTGAAGCTCTTCTGCTGCATCAAATAATGTCTTTTTTCAGCTGCAACTCTCAGTTCCGAACTTCCTCCTAATACACTTTTATACTACCTCCTTTTTCCACAGGATGTCTCCCCAAAGCCTTTAGTACCAAGTCCACCAAAAGTAAGCAAAATCCATGTAAGTTAATTGAATTTATATTCTTCCTTCTATCTATTGAAACTAAGCCCAGTTAAATGTAACAAATGAGAAAGGATATTTTCCTTGCTCCACTATTTCCAACCATGAAATCTTCTGTTTCTTTATACAGAATTTTAGATTATAAACTATTTGGATGAAAGATACATTTTTCTATCTGTTGTCTGATAACTGCCATGCAGAATAACAGTTGTACACAAATTGTTAAATAACATCGAGATAAAGGGACAACTTAACAGAATTAGCTTTCACTGCTAATAAACCAGTAAACTTTTGTAGGTGAAAAGGTTCTGCTTACACATGGGACATTGTCACTATATGGCAGTAGCAAAACTGAGTTAGATCAAATTAGATCTGGAGTTAAAGATGTTTTCAAAGACTGCCAGCTCAGTGATACTTAGAGATCACATAACCTACGATATCATCAATTTGAATTCATGTTAGCTTACAATAACTGTTCTGCAGCCCCATTTTCCAAAATCAGTTAACCCTCTTTCTACTCCTGCCTATTTATTTATCTGCTTATTGAATGCAGATGGCCATTAAACTCAAAACAATGTAACAATGTAATTCTGGGTGGTTTACAAAAAGAATCAAATAAAAACAATACAGACAACAAAAATCATAGGCAATCTTACTCATACAGTATTCCTACCATGTATGGTTGTGGCTGAGCCATGTGGTCTTCCCCACTCAAATCTACCCACAGAATAAAGTTCTAAGGCACAGTTCTGCTACTAATGAATGTTTAATACATTATAGTGTTGCAATCTTTGTTGTGTTAAAAACAAACAAACTGTGCAAGTACAACTTTATTGTAAAATGAGAGGTGGCAATCCCAAAGCAGCAACTCAGGCAGAGAGATAATGGGTAATTCTTTCAACCATTTAAACACCCTGCACCAAGTACAGATTCACTAACGCTGAGCACTGAGTTCTGCCAACATCCCTACATTTGAAAAATTAGAAACAGTGACTTAATTTGTAGGTGAACTGCTCAGTGATTCTCATTGGTGGTCTAATAAAGAGAAGGGTGAGGGGTGACATGATAGCAGCATTCCAATATCTCGGTGGCTGCCACAAAGAAGAGGGAGTCAAGCTATTCTCCAAAGCACCTGAATACAGGACAAGAAGCAACGGATGGAAACTAGTCAAGGAGAGAAGCAACCTAGAACTAAGGAGAAACTTCCTGAACGATTAACCAGTGGAACAACCTGCCTCCAGAAGTGGTGAATGCTCCCAACACTGGAAGTTTTTAAGAAGAGACGGGACAGCCATTTGTCTGAAAAAGTGTAGGGTTTCCTGCCTGTTGGACTAGATGACCTCCAAGGTCCCTTCCATCATCATCATCATCATCATCATCATCTTTCATTATTTAATGAAAATGTATACATAGTTGCCTATGGAGAGGAGCTCTTATACATCAGATGACTAGGTATTAATTCTGAAAGAGGTACTCAGCACAGACCTGCTTATTGCAGAGGGCAAGGAAACTAGCTGCTCCTAGTGATGATCAATAGGTCAGATCATGTGTTACTCAGCATACACAGAGAGGATCCATATAATGGTGGGTTTTTTAATTGTCTCCACAGTCTGGGCAACTGCAGGCTTCAGTTTAGGAAATCTTCACCCCTTTCACCAATGCAACAATTTTTGCAAAGATACCTTACATTGTTCTTCAACAATAGTTTTAGCTGCCACAACAATCAATAAAAAATATTGGGTGGCCTCTTCGGTCAATGCCCTCGGGGATGAGTCTTTAAAGATTGCAACCTGCCTGCAGAGCGAACACTTCTGAGAAGGAAACGCAAACAGCTGACACACAATAGAAGTTAAATGTCAGATAAAGGTTTCCACTTTGAAGGGGGGAGGGTTGCAAAGCTGCCCCACTGACTGTATTATTTTCTTGTGCAAAAAAAATACTAACAGATTTCTAGCCGTATCGCCAATTTTTGCATCTAGATAATCTCGGCTTGTCCTTAAGGGGACAAGTCCTTAATGACTGTATCCTCTGTAAACAGACACATAAGGAATGAAAATGGAATCGCATTTATTTGAAATGCAGCTCAGCATGTTGGTGCATTCATATAGTCCAAAGTGATATAATGGTTCAAGTATGAGACCAGAATCACAGAAATCCATGCTCACATCCCCACTTGGAGATTATGTCCGTGGAAAGACCTTGTGTCAGTCATTCTCTCTAATTAGGGTTTTTACCCTGAGTTTTTTGGGAACAAGGGTACAATAAAACCGCAATAAATAAATGGACCTTTTAAATGCAGCTTAATCAAGTCTCAATGTACTCTGCTAATAATTCTGTACTTCATTTCACATTCCTTTCCAAGCAGATTTAATTCATTACCATATTACAATTATAACCTGTATTTCAGCAAGACGATCCTCAAGAGGCCCTATGACAATTACTTACTATAATGCAAGAAGGACTATTTTTTTAAAAAAACATTAAATATAAAAACATACCATGGCAATTAAATAGCAGACCCAGTACTAAAAAAAAAAAGCCCTCCGTGTTAAATGCCACCAAATGCTCAGATACATGGAAAGATTTTCAGTTGGCACATGAAGTGCTAACAGAAGATACCCATTAGAAACCCGGATGCCAGCCAACTTCTGGACACAATACAAAAGGCTAATTATGACCTGTAAAACCACACCAATTAAAAAAAAAACACCTCAGGCCAAATTATCTTAAGATTGTCTTCTCCTATAAAAGGTGATGTGTTTTGAAATTCTCCAGAAAGTCTCTTATTCTGCTGCCATCTTTCGTGTGCTTTTTTTAAGTAATAAAGAACTTTCTTTGTGGGTTCTGTTCTCTTGTAATCTGTTTCTACATGTGCTGAATTGCCAGGAACTCTTACCATTTAACCAGGAAAGCAAGGGAAATAGCAAGCATGAATAATCTGTACGTTTAATCTCTTCTGTTTGTGGTAAACCAAAACAACCTTGGTCGATCTCAAAAAGTTAACCATGGCCAGACTTTCATAGTATTTGGATGACCGGTCATCTGGAAATCCCAGGGACTGGGGCCAAAAATTAAATCTAAGAGAAAAGCAATAGCAAACCATTTACGTACTGCTGCTATAAACACTATGTGGATGGATATATTACCTCATCAGGGCTCAATTTTTCTCCTAAGGCAGGGATCAGCAACCAGAAACAGTGAAAGAGCCACTCGGAACTGGTTCCCTCACAAAAGGATAAACTGGGAGCCGCAAAAAATGTGTGCACATGCGCATACATGCACGCATGTGCAGAACAGGGTTAGACTGAAGAGTGGAGCCAAGGCGAGATATGCACCTACCCTGCATATTTGAATTGATTGGTTGAACTTTTTTAGTCCCACTTTTTTTTTTTGGACTGCACATAGCAGAAGACTGGGAGCCGCAGGAAACGGCTGAAAGAGCCACATGCGGCTCCGGAGCCGCCGCGGGTTGCAGACCTGTGTCCTAAGGAGATGTCCCTTTACCCTATATACTTTATTAGTTTATTTTACTTCTTTAGTCTCCAAAAATATAGAGATTCTCATAGAACAGGATTCCTGTCACCACCAGTGAGCAACCCATAATGTTTTGTTTCAGACAGATGCTTGGGAGCTTAAATAACATTCAACAGTTACTTTTTAGAAATTTCTAGAGTAGAGCTTTTGTTATTTTCCAGCAAAAGCATCTACAGAACACAACGGTTAGCTGTTTACAGTTCTCAACCATCTTTCTTCTAACAAACTCAGACAACAAACTATAAGAGATAGCAGCATAATTTCCAATTGTTTTCCAACAAAAAAAGAATACACCTCTAAAATTTGAACACATCCTCAAACTTCTGTCTGCCCCCACCCCTCGAAAAATGCTGGATTAAAGATTTTTGGCCTGGAGGGTGCAAAAATAGGTGCCAAGGTGCTGAAAAGTAAATATCCCTGAAGTCATGCTCTCAATAGTTTAGGGAGAAAAACAGTGTTCATCCTCTACAGCAGAGGTCCCCAACCTTTTGGGCACCAGGGACCGGTTTCATGGAAAGAGGCTTTTCCGTGGACCGGAGGGTGCGTGGTTTTGTGTGCTGCCTGCATTCATGGATGGGGCTTTGCTTGTTTGTGTGGACCAATTGTTGGCATGCCACAGCCCGGTACTGGTCCATGGACTGGGGCTTGGGGACCACTGCTCTACAGCAGAAGTGAGGAACTATGGCCCTTTTATGACTTGTGGACTTCAACTCCCAGAATTCCTGAGACAGAATGGCTGACTCAGAAATTCTGGGAGTTGAAGTCCACAAGTCATAAAAGGGCCATAGTTCCTCACTTCTGCTTTACAGGGCCAAAGAGCAGCCCTTTCTCACTTTATCTTCCTCAGAAGAGAGAGGAAGAGGAGGAGGAGGAGGACTAAGGAATAACATCTCTGATAATTTTAATGTTTTCATACTCTAAGGTACCCAGAGTCACTTTGAAAAGAGATGGGTAGCAAATAAATTTAATAAATCAATACTCACTCATAATAATGAATACTACATCACTTGTTGTCTCCCCATTATCACTAAGTGCAGCTACTGCATTTTGTAGGCATATATTTACTATTTGTGGTTTTACCATGTTAGTAGAGAGGTATTCCAAAAATGAACAATGAAATAAAATGGCACACTATCACTAACTCTATACTTTTTCACAAGCAGAGTGATTTTTAAGTTTGGCCAACCTAGCAATAGTTTCTGTCAAGCATACATGAAATGCCTGTTGTTCACATTTCATTTGGTCATTTAGATGTACCCTTTAAAAACCTTAGATTGATCCTTAAGAAATATTATATGCAAGATGGCCTCAGATCAACTTTTGTGTGACAGAAAGACCAGTCTATATTTATCTTCATAGCAAGTTGTGCGCACATGATAGTTCTCCCTATCCTGTCATAAAATCCAGCATGGCTTGCCAAAAGAATGCTCAAGATCATGTGAGGAATCTGCTAAGAGATCCTCCTCATTTGAGAGGTGCTGAAGAATAAAGATGAAAACAGATCTGCTTCACTACATTTCTGGTGGATCAAAAAGTAAAATCTGTGGTGGAAATACTATGATCTGAAATGTGCATATCTTTTTGGAGGGCGAGGGCTATAAGCAGATGCACTGCTAGAACTGTGTGGGAAGGGCCAGAATAAAAGAAAGGGGTGACGTGAGAATAAAAACTATGAACAAAAACTACAAGAAGTTCTCGTTCAACTTCTCTAAATGTTTCTCTTGAGACCATATGGCATTATAAACAGCACTCCAAAACCTCTGATTATCCAGATGTTTTGGATGTCCTCCAGCCCATTCCAACAAATGCTTAGCTTTAAACAACTCTTCATGCCCTGCTGAAACTAATGGGAGTTAAGCACATAATTAAAATGCTTTTCTAACTGAGGGTTGCTTCAGAAGTCTGCTTACCAATCTTTGTTTGAATAAGTGTTTCCTAAGTTGCTGACATTTTCATCATAATGAGCGTGACACAGCTAAAAAGTATTTTAACATCAAGGCTTTTCTTCCTGCTTTTAAGAGCAAGGAGACTCGCTGGCTCCCAGGATATGTTTGTTGAATGAGGATACAGTTTCTTTTGCCTGTGTTTTCATGCAAGGTATATCCTAATATTACAGTTAAGAGATTTTAATAACTCAATAGTAACATGCAATATATTACGGAAAAAAGACTGGGTGTTATCGTGATTGCAAGAAGGCCCAGAGAAGCTGACAGAAACAGCATCCTATACCACATCCAGCTGCAAATCAGCAGATTAAGCTTTGCTATAGCCCAGACATGCCAAACACAAGGCCTGCGGGCCAGATCCAGCCCATGATTGGCCGATATTTGGCCCCCTGGGATGCCCCAGAGATGGTGAGGGACTGGCCCCCACCGGCGAGCTCAGCAGCCAAGGCGCACACAGAGGAGGTGGTGAGTGCATGGGTGCTGACGGCATCTGCAGCAGGGGCTGCATAGCCGGTTGTGAATAACAGGCTGGCCCTCCAGCAGCAGCGCTGTGGTAGCACTGGCAGCAAGTGGAGTTGGGGTCGGCGGCATGTGATGCAGACCGCCAGACATGCCTACTCCATCCCATCTCATTTTGGTTGGAGAGCAGGTCACCACTGGTCATCTCCTCAGCCCCGTCGCGGGTTTTGCCTGTGGTCTGTGGGTGGAATGCATTCCCCTCGTACAGCTTGGTACCCGTTCCAGCCGCGGCCACCAGCCACTCATGCAGGTCCATTAGGCTGCTGCCCAGAACTGCAGGCCTGCCCAGCATGAAAAAGGCAGCCGGCAGGCTGTGGCTGCTGATGGACACCGTTGGCCCCCATGCACTTGCTGGCCTCTGTGTGCGGGGGCCAATGGTATCAGGCAGCAGCCACTCTGGCCCCTGCCTCACCTCGTCTCACCCCACAGGATGAACCTCCTGCCCATGCCCAACTCACCAGAGACCCACTGGATCTCCCCCAACCTACTCTGCCCCCTCAAGCAACGTCAAGGTGGACACGCCCACCCAGTCAGCTGTGACCACTGCAGCCATGCCCACCCAGTGGGCCAAACGCACCCAGCCCCCCTGAGGGCACCACAATGCTGATGCCACAATGAAATTGAGTTGACACCCCTGCTATAGTGCCATGACCCTAATGCATGGAGTTGCTCTAAAAATTCTGCCATCCCATATGTGTGAATATTGAATGAATAATGCTGATTATATTGTTGGTCCATCAATCTGTATGGCAATTTGCTGCCAAAGTACCACCCTGAGAATGTAGTCAACAATTCTACCCAGTATATAGTAGATAACTGACAGAAAAATTTGTCCCTCCCTTTTCCCAGTTATCAAGGATGAGCACAAGAAAGTTTACAGAAACAAGTAACATAGGTATGTGTAGAGAGAAAAGCTCTTTTGTCTTGTATTGAGTATGCCTTGGCTCTGAATATGTAGTCATCTAAAATTTATCAGAGTCCCTCCCCTATCTGCACCAGAGCATATTTTATTCTGGCAGCTTTTAATTGGTAATTTGAGATGTCTCAGCTGCTCATTTTAACTGTTTTATACATTGCTGATTTTAATAAATTGTTTATTTGGATTCTATTAACGCATTTGGTTTAATATGCTGCCCAACATTACATTTTTAGAAATATATAAAAAAAGAAAAAACAAAGAGAAACCAAGATGATAATAAAACTGTTAAACAATATTAGGTAAAGGTAAAGGTTCCCCCGCACACATGTGCTAGTCGTTTCCGACTCTAGGGGCCGGTGCTCATCTCCGTTTCAAAGCCGAAGAGCCAGCGCTTGTCCGAGGACGTCTCCGTGGTCATGTGGCCGGCATGACTAGACGCCAAAGGCGCACGGAACGCTGTTACCTTCCCACCGTAGTGGTCCCTATTTTTCTACTTGCATTTTTACGTGCTTTCGAACTGCTAGGTTGGCAGAAGCTGGGACGAGTAACAGGCGCTCACTCTGTTACGCGGCACTCGGGATTTGACCCGCCAAACTGCCGACCTTCTGATCGACAAGCTCAGCGTCCTAACCCACTGAGCCACCGCGTCCCTTTTTTAAACAATATTAAAACCCCACTAATAAAACTAATACAATATTAAAGATGAGATGCCTGATAGGAAAGCAAGGTCCCAGTCTGACATTCAAGTAAATACAGCAAAGAGGTTCACAGATGTCTCTAGAACAGAAATGCACAACTTTTTCCAGGCTGAGGTTTAAACCCAACTGTGGCTCTTCTCCAAAATATGTAAGATGGATTCGAAACAACGTAAAGTATGGTGTTATTTTAATCTGTTCAAACAATAATAATATGCACGTTCTCGTGGAATATGTAAGATTTTCCCTCTTGATGCACATTGAGAATTACAATGTGGTAACAACTGGTGAACTCCAAGAGCCACATTGAAAGTCTGTTATCTCTATTCTAGAAAGAGTCCATTCCATAGACCAGAAGCACCACTAAATGGAAAACTCTTTCTCTTCTAAGTCATCTGTGGGTGGCAACATCCGGTGAAGATGTTGTGATATAGATGCTGTCAACTCTTATAACTACCTCAGTAGAAATGTAAGGCAGAAATAGCAAATTACCAAGTGTGTCACACAACAATATGCAATTTTAAATATTTATTTTCAAGGCCAGTTTGAAGGCTGAAAAGTAGAATATAAGAAGTAGCAATAACAACTGGCTGTTAATATATGAGTGGCAGATAAAATTTTAATAGTATTAAAAATTATTTGGAACCTTCCTGAGTTTAGGCTTCTTTTTACTGTAAGAAATACACGGGATACAAAAGGAAGTACCACTGAAGTGAGCTTAAGGAATACGTTTTAATTCAGTTCAGACCAATTCACATGACTTAGTCAATATAAATATGTAGCTCTGGAAGCATATACGGAAAAGAAATCCATCCAAGATTTATTTAAAATCACATGCATTTATCTGATTTTGCAATTCTGGTCAACACAAGAACTAAAATTTAGTTACCATTTGAAGCATGATTAGTCACCATTCATGACAAATTATTTCAGTTAATTATTTGATCAATTAATATGTAATTAATCAATAAAATGCAAGATGAGAAATGTGTAAAAATGCCTTGCATTAGAAGAATTTGTTGTGAAAACTGAATGCATATATATTAGGAGAAATGTTCATTAAAATGAATCATTGTTTTCTATGAATTCAAGAGAAATACAGTATGCACAAATCATCTACAAATAAAAAACAGAGAAGGAATTAGAATTTGCAAGAATTCAGTCTATATTATGGCTGAACCTAATATATTTAAAATATTCAGAGTTTAGTGCCAGGAACCATTATATGTCCCATTGTCACATAGATTGGATTCACATATTAAAATGATGACTTCTCAACCATGCTTTGCTGAATAAGTTACACGTCACATAGATTCACACATCGCAATGAATGGTTCACAGAAGCCATTTAAGCAATCCAGTTAAAGTCCTCAAAGTTCTCATTTGCAGAACAAAAATAAATCTATTTAGTTTTTTTGTGGTTTAGTGTGGATGTGGACTATGTTACCTTATAGTAAATGTGCATGCTGGCTAGGGGATTCTGGGAATTGAAGTCCACACATCTTAAAAGTTGCCAAGGTTGAAATACACTGGATTAAATAAAAAAGAATGACGATGCCATTCAGTCAGTGTCAGTTTCAACTTATTTCAGAGCAAACTGGGATGACGGTATTTGGGAAAAATACTTTAGCCACATCTGAATAAGCTCCATCTATTCATTGACGCAACTATAAAGATATATACTTAATTCTGTGTAATATTTGTGCAATTAATATTCTGTTACTTGGATAGGGGAATGAATATATATCAAGCACTTTAAAATTAAGCCCTTATGTAATTACTTTGGAAATGTAATGTTGGGGTTCAATTAATAAATAGTGTATAGGAACATTGCTTTTACATTTACTATCTGCTGTCACGGCAGAATTAGGGATACTGACAATTAGAGCAAGAATTACTCCATTTTGCCTTTCCTTGCTTTCTGGTAGTTAAATGCTTCAAAAAGCATTACAGCTTTATACATAAGTGGAGAACAATCCAGAGAACATTAAATTTGCAGGTCACAGTTTAGAAAACTCAAGCGCAATTAAATTCATTAGAAACAATCCCTGACAGTAGGGATCGAAATAAGCAGGACTGTGATCCTTTGTAAGTTTGGAAAAAGTAAAACACACTAAACAAACTGAAAAACTTAATTTTAAAAAAAGAATGTTTCATTCCACTGCTTTTGTATGATTTAACTGTAACTAATTTTGTTGGACAAAAATTAGTTTGCTGGAGTCACTCTTATAATTCTTTTCCTTGAAACCTAAACATAAATACTTTTCACCCAGGCACACACAAGCACTCACACATCCACACTTGCACGAGCAGCAGGCACCCATGTGCGTGCACACGCAAACTTGCAAGCTTTATATATATATATATATATATATATATATATATATATATATATATATATATATATATATATATATATATATATATATATATATATATATATATATATATATAAAGCTTGCAAGTTTGCACGTGCACGCACATGGGTGCCTGCTGCTCGTGCAAGTGTGGATGTGTGAGTGCTTGTGTGAGCTCACCCGCTGCTTCCGTGGCCCTGTTCTGCAGCCGGGGGGCTGGGGACCCCTGACATATAGATTCTTACATCTGTATCTTCCTGAAAATATTAAGACATCAAAAGTCTTGATTAAATATCAGAACTTCTTTCAAAATGTGAGCACCTTCCATTACAATAAGCATCTTCAAGCACTTATTTTAGTTGGAAGGATATAACCAAAGATTTAGTTTTCCCAAAGTAATTCAATGATTGTGAATTAATTTGAAGGCTTTCTAAGAGATGGAAATAATACATGCAGAAACATATGTCTAAGTTCCAGAGTGTACAAAACCTTCAACAACTTTCGTCCAAAGTTTAAAGTCCTGGGTCTGTCTCTTGGGCTATTTCTCCATAGCTGCACCAAATTGGTCATCATAGAGCTTGCTACTGTTATTTTATACCAATAGAAACATTGGTTAAAATATCCATAAAATAAGAACCAAAAGAGTGAAACCAAAACAATAGTATTTCAGTGGGGCATTAAAATGAGAGTGACAAAACATAACACATATGAAATAAAACTAATACTTTAGAAGTGGTCCTCAATTTATGATGACACCTGGGACCAGAATAACTGTTATTAAGCAAGGCAGTTGTTAAGTGAGTCAAGCCCAATTTTACAACTATTTTTTGCCATGGTTGTCAAGAGAATCAGTTGATAAGTGAACCATACAGTGGTTCAGTGAATCTGGCTTTCCCCATTGACTTTCTTCTCAGAAGCCTGGGAAGGCCACAAAGGGTGATCACATGACACCCACCCCACCCCGTGAAACTGCAATTGTCATAAATACATGCCGATTGCTAAGTGCCTGTATTGTGATCGTGTAACTGTGGGGAATGCTGCAATGGTTATAAGTACAAGGACCAGCCATAAGTCACTTTTTCCAGTGCCTTGTAACTTTGAAGGTTCACTAAATGAATAGTTGTAAATTAAAGACTACCTGTATTATGGTTGGTGATCAGTGCAAAAGCATATATTTGGCACAACAATCTGTAGTCAATTTCATACGATAGTAATGTATCATAATACACAAGTAGACAAATGATGGTTGAATGTTAAGGAAAACATACTAACACTAGGAACAGCTTAGTAGTGGAACTAGTCACCCATTTGTTGGGGATAGTTTAAGTTTGATTTTCCCCCTAAGCAGGAAGTTTGATTCATTAATATCTGCTGGCTAAATGGATCCTCCTCTCCTTCCCTTTTTTATTAATTCACAAGAAAAAATAATTTCAGGGAAAAGATTAAATACCTTTGCCAAGTACCGCAACTGGCTCCTTGATCTACCTATCCTCTTATTATTAATACAAGAAACCATGAAAGTTCATACAACTGCTTGAATGCACACTATTTAATTAAGGATAGTGGGGGTTTGGAAAAAATGTGCCTCTGACAAAGACATCTGGCTAGAATTAGTGGAAAGCAGGCAATCAAAATCCAACTATATTATTACTACTGTTCATCTTTTATTGTAATTTTTTTTAAAGGAATAGGAGTTACAAAGGGAAAAGTCTGAACATGTTCAATGTTTAGTACATTGAAGTATTCACAAAGAGCCCTACCTATAACAGGTGAACACCATTTGAATAGCTACTTACGATTCACAGCAAATATTTAGGTTAATCTAAATATAAATTAACTTGACTTTGTTAGAATGAGCTAATACTAATGCTTATTTTGTCTCCAAACTTTAGTGTGTTTCATGGTTGAAATCTACATTAATTAATACATATTAATATTTGTATATTTTTATTTTTGTTCATTATTGCTTTGTTAGCTGCCAAGATACTCTGGTGATTGGATGGCCTTATAAATCACATTAAAAAAAATTGGGTCCAGAATCCAGTTTAATTCCTGTGTATGTTAAGTAGAAAAAGATGAGGCCATAACAGGTAGACCTTGACTTACAACAGTTTGCTGAGTGACTCTTCAGAATTACAACAGCACTGAAAAAAAAAAACATTTTTTCACACTTATGACCTTTGCAGTATTGCCATCATCATGTGATTTACATTTGGATGCTTGAAAACTGACTCACATTTATGATGGTCACAGTGTCCCAGGGTCACATGATCAACTTTTGCGACCTTCTGACAAGCAAAGTCAATGGGGAAGCCAGATTCACTTAACAACCGTGTTACTAATTTAACAACTGCCGTGATTCACTTAACAAATGTAGCGAGAAAAGTCATAAAATTTCTTACTTAGCAAACATAAATTTTGGACTCAATTGTGGTTGTATATTAAGGACTACCTATATTGCATACCTAGTAATAAAGTGGATAAAAAAGAATATATTTAATTCTGCAGGAAATTGACACTCTGTTCTATTTAGTTGTCTTTATAAAGTGGACACACATGCAGGAAATCTCACTGCTGTCTGGATCCATAGCTTCCTTCCAGGCCTGCTGCAAATACTGTACACATAATTAATCTAGGCCCTCAAAAAATCATAATTGAAAAATTGGAAGGAAAGCCTAAAATGCTCTTCTGAAGAACATTCAAAGGAAATTTGTCTGAAGATCTGGCAAAGCTAAAGCAAGTAAATATGGTGATACAATCTGAGAGTTGCCCACAAAGGTACAGGAGGCTGTAGTTTAAAACCTGAATCTCTTCCTCATCAGAGTGATCAACAGATTACCCTGAAATCTATTTTTAGTTTTGGTTCTGGTAAAACAAATTAAGAGAAAAATGATCAACCTGTTGGAAAGCAGATGAAGGAAGCAAAAGTGGGACAAAGGTAAGTATTTAAACTCTTCCCCACTTCTCAGCTTCAGTCTTTTGGAAAGAGGAATGCAATAGAGACTCACAAGTATGGGTGAGAAGGTCACAGAACCACGTGGAACATGAAGGAACAGCTGCCATGGTTACTGCACTTTACCCATTGACATGGCAAGTAGGGAAGCTGTGTGGCATGTTCTGTGCCATCAGCATGAAGTGCAAGGGTACTTCATAACCATTAAAAACACAAGCAATGACTTTCATACAACACAGCTGCTTCCTAGTTTAAGGTTTTGCAGCCTACTCAAATGCTACCATGTTATTTCAGTACTTTCAACCATTTAAGGACTGTTCTCTTAGTATATTAATCTAAGTTAACTTCAGTTACTTGCTTTATATATCTCAGATGCTGCAGATACTTGCAGTGTGTAAATATACCTACAATATATACTCTGCTCAGGGGTGTCAAACTCCCAATGTCACATGATGTGTCGCAATGTATCACGGCTTTTTTTCCCATTGCCAGCAATGGGGTGGGTGCGGTTTCGCTATGATGCATCCAGCCTGCGGGCCGTTTGACACCTCTACTCTACCTACTTCTCATGTGCCCTGAGAATCTTCTCCAGAGAATTGGAAGAACCCCCTGTGATGGGCTCTGGAGAACAAGTGTCCAACCTGAAATTTTCAGAAGACTAGGTCTTGTCCCCAGGGCTTCTGTAATAGTTGCCTTTAAATTGTATTTTTTTTAATACTGAAGAGAAAAATCTTAAATATGTATAATTAAAATGTATAATTATATTTGCATATACTGTACATTACATAAAATCAAATTTGTTATTGTTATCCTGGCCTGATGGGGGATGGGTGGGGTTTTTTTACTGTTATTTTAATATTTGTATTTACTGTTTTTAGTTGGGCATATATTTAATCCTTTTTAACTTTTGTAATTCTGTATTTTTTATGCTTGCCCTGTTCACCGCCCTGAGTCCTTCGGGAGAAGGGCGGTATATAAGTAAAATTATTATTATTATTATTATTATTATTATTATTATTATTATTATTATTATTATTATTATTATTATTATTATTATTTTAATACTACCCACTTCTTCATCCTGGCTCTGCCAGCTTTTATGGGTGTGATCACTCAGGTGTACAAATTGAAGACCATGTCACAGACCAGCAGAACCCAGCAGCTGCTCCAAATGGGAAATACGGTAACTGCAAAAGAAGGGAAGCAATAATAACCAAACTGAAGTTTGGAAGGGACCTTGAAGGTCTTCTAGTCCAATCTCTTGCTCTAAGTGGGAAACCCTATAAACATTTCAGACAAACGATTGTCCAATCTCTTTTTTTAAAACCTCCAGTGTTAGAGCACCCACAAATTCAGAAGGCAAATTATCCTACCGATTAACTGTTTTGTCAGGAAATTTCTCCTTAGTTCTAGGTTGGCTAGTAAACACCACAGTACTCAAATGGAATTTAATTCGTAAGATAATGGATTTTGCTGGCCTGTAATGGCATCAAGCCTGTGAAATTCCCTCCTTAGGGAAATTCACAAATCCTTTCTTACTAGTTTTTAAATGTGAAACCAAGATGGTCTATATACTGAAGATTTCTTTGGCCTGCTTAACAATGGACAGAAGTGTCAAATTTTAGTTAAGTTTGTTCCATCCTTTTTCTATACTACTAAAATATTCCCAACATTTTGCCAAACATGCCATTTTTTCCAAAGACAGTGGATTTTGTGCATTGTTTTATGACTATATTTTTCCTAATTCACTTATACATACAGATGAATTTCCTTCCCAAAATCTGGGGAAGTGTGAATACCAAAGTGCTTTTTCATAATGCAAAGAAATTGTTTTAAATATTTTTAAATGACATGAATTTCTACTAATGAGTCTTGAAATCATTTGAACATTAAAAAACAGAATAAATATGTCTAACAGATATGGATTCACATTTTTACACTATGAGTGACAAGATACCCTGAAATTACACTTAAGACAAAAAGCTTTCAGTATCCCCAATTTCATAAAACTAATATCTTAACTACATTTTTATTAGCTGCCTTGTCAATCCTTTAATGGAAAACGGTTATAAATTAATTCAAATGAATTAGTAAAATATTAGTAATACTTCTTTCTAGTATTATGTAAATATTGAATAATTTCAATCCTCTACTTTTAAAAATGAGTTGATATTCACTTTGGAACTATGCAAGATATTATTATTTATTTATTTATTTATTTATTTATTAGTTTTTATAAACCGCCCTTCTCCCGAGGGACTCGGGGCAGTGTACAGAGGAAGGAAGGTATACAGACCGAACAATAAAATAATAAGAAACACTAATGAACACAAACTGGGACCCCAATTAACGCTATCATGCCAGGCCAGCCTGCTGGAACAGGAAAGTTTTTAAGTCGCGACGGAAGGTACGGAGGTCAGGGGCCATCCGGATTTCGGTAGGTAAGGTGTTCCAGAGGGCTGGCGCACCCACTGAGAATGCCCTCCCCCTGGGGGCCACCAGCCGACATTCCTTGAGCGGTGGCACCCTGAGGAGGCCCCCTCTGTGGGAGCGCACAGGACGGTGGGGTGCTGACATCGGCAGAAGGTGCTCCCGTAGGTAGTCCGGACCCATGCCATGTAGGGCTTTGAATGTCATTGTTAGCACCTTGAACTTCACACGGAAGGCAACCGGAAGCCAGTGCAGCGCACGGAGGAGGTGTGATATGGGAGTATCGGGAGGCTCCCAAGAGTGTCCGTGCCGCCGCACTTTGCACCAGTTGAAGCTTCCGAGTGGATCTCAAGGGCAGCCCCATGTAGAGAGCGTTACAGTAGTCTAGGCGAGATGTCACAAGGGCATGGGTGACTGTACGTATGGTAAGTCTACATTTAACAAATTATGTCCATTTTTCCCATGAACAAAGGCCTAACTGATTGTAGGCGCTTTAACAAAAAGAAAACTTTTAGCAAAGTTCACTGAATTGTCATCTGACTTTTCTATTAACATCTGCTAAAAATATAAATCTTTGTGCTACATGTCTGGGAAATTTTCTGGAAGTTTTTACAATTCCATCTGGTATCTTACACTTTAAATCCCTGCTTCTTTTAGTTACCTGTTTCTCAGATCCTTCCCTTAATCCACTCAGACATCCTAACTGCATGCATATTCAATTTAATTTGTGGGCATTAACGCTTAATGTTTATTCCTTTCTATCACAATTTCATCATTGTTCCTAGTTTGTTATTTTAATGTCCCATCCAAGTCTTGCTAATGTCAGTTAAGTAGTGTTATTCTCCCACACGTCTCTAAATGTGAAATTTCTGGCAGTTGTACCCATTTAAGCCAGGGCCAGTATTTGACATGAGTGGGCCAGAATAGCTTTCCATTTGTGCTGACCTCAGAATTATTCATTCATCTTAAAACGGACTTTTGCATTTTGGGTTCCTCGAGATTTGTTAGGAGTCTTTTGTGATAGCAAGATGGGTGGGATATATATTTAATAAATAAAAGTAAATAATAAATGTAAATTAAATAAATTAAAAATATTACACCATGCGTGTAAAAGCAGTCAAAAACAGGATTTCTGAAACTGACTGTAAAAATAACAGCAGAACAGCAGAAACAAATCAGCCTGATAAAGACCTGCATACATTTTTCAAAGAATGAAGTTTATTCTAATTTTGATCTTTGTTTCATTTGACTACATTTGTTGAAGTTTTGCTAGGCCTTCACGTTTAGATGGTCAGTCCTTTGTGAAACCCTTTATTGGTTACAGTTCTTGGACTTGAGTCTCCGCCCAGATTTTCTAACCAGGCCTTTTTATCCACACCTAACTTCAAGGAGGCACTTAGAAATCTATCTGTTCTAGTTTTATAGGATTGACTAGAACTAGAAAGGACTACAAGTTGGATCAAAAAATAATGTTACATGAGTCTTCAACTGCACAAACAAAAACAAAAAAAAATCCATTTAGATCATCTCTTGCATGGAAAAGAACTCTTATGGAGCTTGCCTGTCAAATTTCTATGCATGTACTGTATATGTAAAACATCACAGCCAATAGTGACTTTTGTTATATCTTCTTTAAGCCATCCTATTAGTTTCATAAGGTCAGATCAGTTAGACAAGTGAATAATTTCAATGAATTTCAGCAAATGAGCAATTATCAGATGAAAACAAAATGTGCATTACAAAAATGACAGATTTATAGCCAGCCCCAACATAGTTTTCAAGTTTGCTGTGGGCTTAAATCAAAATGACTTGCATTTAAATTTATCTCAAAAGCAAAACTGGTCATTTATACATTATCAAAAATTATAAAAGGACTCAAACCGGGCAGCCCTTCAAACAATGTTTTCAAATAAAGGAATGTTCTGTCACTTGAAATATGTTCATTCTAACACTCAAATTAGGTTATGAAACAGGGAAAATAGATATGTCCCACACATGCCAAATTCCCTGAAGGAGGACAGAGAATAAGAATGAGGGGTGTTGTTTTTTTAAAAAAAAATTGTAATAGATTCTATACTCACTATAATCTGAGAGGGGAAAAACAATTGTAAAAACAGCAAGGAGATTTTGTTTCAAGAATGATCTGTATTATTGTGGTCAGCATTTAAGCCAAAAAGCTTAATGTTTTATTCTCTCCATTTCATCTGAGAGGGGACAGGAAAGAACAATGCTAGAGAGCAGTTTCATTTTTGCAGAGTAGACTGAACACAGGCTCTGAATAAAAGTTTGGAGAGGGTTTATTGGAGCGATATTCAAAATATAGTACTTCTTACCTAAACAGACTATTGAGCTTTACAATTGTCAAAGCTTCATAGAATGATGTCTATGTACTCAGTTGAATTTTTTCTGTCTCATTGCATATCTGCTGTTGCCTGAAATACAATTATGTCCACAGACTAAGACTTAATTTTGACTGTATTTTATATAAAACAGATGATATAAAACAGGGATTATCACTTTAACATTACAGAGGCTGACAGCAATGATGGCTTCACGATGAGCTTCTTATAATATTACTGTTGGTGCTAAATTTGAAAATGGAAGGCTGAAACCAAAAATTGTGAGGCTGAGGGTAGGTGGGAATCTCTGGATATAAGAACAATCCAACTACTCTAGAAGGAATTCCAGATTCAAATCAGGAAAAAGTAATGGCAAACTCTTTATTGATGTTAAAGCAGGGGTCCCCAACCCCTGGCTTGTGGACCTGTATTGGTCCCTGTTCGGTTGGGAACCAGGCAACACAAGCATTGGCTGCGTGCACGAAGCTTCATTTGTGCATGCATGGGATCTAGGTTGAGTATGTGAAACCCTCCCCCCCCCGATCTCCACCCACTGCCACTGCTACTGGTCCATGGAGGATGAAAGGTTGGTGACCACTGTGTTAAAGTATATACACATGGCAAAGATATGTCTTCTTTTATTGTAGAAGAATGCCAGGCTTTCCTAAGGAAATCTGAAGATGATGACTTGACCAAATCTGTAAGGAAGTCTAAACACTTCTTTACTTACTTATTGTGCCATTACTGAAAAAGGAGTTCCTTGTTTTAAATACTTGTTCGAACAAGCCGGCCTGGCCTGAGGGGGGATTGGTGAGGTTTTTACTGTCATTTTATTGGGGTTTTTACTGTGTATTAATTGTTTTTAGTGGGCATGTATTTAATTACTTTTTAACTTTTGTAATTCTGTGTTTTTATTCTTGCCCTGTACACCGCCCTGAGTCCTTCGGGAGAAGGGCGGTATAGAAATATTAATAAATTAAATTAAATTAAATTAAATAATACATGCCATTGAAACATAGAATATAAAAAGCATAAACTGGGGAAAACCTAAAATTGCAAAAGAAGGAGGAGGAGGAGGTGGTTATATTGGACATTTTAGAAATAAGTGAACATAAGTAACCTTGCAAGGCTACTGAAATCAAACAATTATATGACGTTCTATTCAGAATTGGAGATTATACAAAGGAAGCAGTCATACTAAAAACAAAAAAAGATGGGAACCCAGGAATAGTAAATATTCAGTGAGCTTTCAAGTTTCTATTATTATAGCCTTTATCACTAAAGTATTTCTTGTGCCTGGCTATTTCCAGACTTGTCTTATCTCAAAGGGCTGGCACCTACAGAGCTTAGAAAGGAATTTTTTTTCCTACAGGCAGTGATTTGTTTATTATTATTTATTCAATTTATATATGCTAACCATCTCATTGTCAAGTGACTCTGAGTAGCTTATAACATTATAAAAGTAAGTACACAATGTTAAAAAAATAAATATGAAAATGAACAATTAAATAAAACCCGAAATATAATGGGGTAGGGAGGGGGGGATCTCCAGCATGGAATACCCCCAAACCAAATGTCAGAGTAAGATCTTGAGGTGGGGGTGGATCTCACCTTAAGAGGTATTTGTTTTCCTATTAATTTATTAATGTCTGATTTCATCTTTATTAAACAATTATATTCAATGATGAGGAGGAAGAGGAAGAAAAGAAAAATTGTCGCTTACTGCTCCTATGTCCTTGCCTTGGATAATTGCCGTCTCGCAGAGCTTTTGAGAAACAACTGAGCAGTAGCTTTTTCCGGTGCACTCAAAGTTGAACAAAGAAGCTTTTTTCTCCTTTCTCTTTAAAATGTTATTTTGGATTTCTTATTTGAAGTAGCTAGGATTGCAGGTTGAATCTGGGTGAGGTTTCATTACAAAAAACCTATCCCAAATCATTTAAAACAGATGTACACATTTTGGTATGTCTTTAAATATTGCATGCATCCCAAATTCTTGGAATTTAAAAGGACAGGAGTCAATGTTAATTAAATATATTAATTAAATTCAGTAGCCAGACATAGAGTGAGAAAATAGCTGAACCTAAAGCTGTCTGTGTTGACACCATCAAAGTGTGCTAAGTCTGGGAACGAGACAGGATCATGAAGAGATTATTAACTGGCCAGAGATGGAATTTCAGCCTAAGGCATGTATGGCCTTTTTAAAGTCTCCAGATATTTATTTCATCAGTCTTGAATACAGAATTTAGGAGTTGGAAATATGAGGTAAATTCATGAAGAAATTGGCTACACAGATGTAAGCTTCCAAAAGTTATTTTATTAAAGCAGAAATAAGCAAGAATTGGTTGTATATAGCCTTCAAGCCCATTATCATTGTATCCAAATTCTGCCACTAGAATACATAAAAGAAAATAATGCAAAAATGGTGTAAGCTTTTGCATAGCTTTAATACGTTCAATAGTAATAATAACCACCATGCAACCCCTTCCCAATGTGCAATGTGCCTGAAATATAAATGTAAATATGCCACATCATCACAACATTGTAACACTACACCATCTATTATAACTTCTTGCTATCATTCTTCCCCAAAATTAAAATGCGACCACTGAAAAGTTGTCATCTCTGCTATAAAATAGATAGTGGAGATCCGTATTGTCATCTCAAACTGAAGATATCAATGAACAAAATTAAAAGATAGTTGCATATCTTATTGCTGCACAAGGAAATGATGTCCCATGTCTTTTCTACAAGTTCTCATTTGTTGACAAGTAATTTGTTTGATAAAGTCTTTCAAATGAGTTTTGAAGACATTCTTATGGGTGGATTGTGACATGCATGAATGTGTTGTCTTTTCTGTAATCTTTCAAGAAATGTACAAGTTAATTGTTAAATTCCAAAACATTATGGAGAAACACTGTTTACAGTTTATATACTTTGTTTATGTATAGAGATCCTTCCATTTCTTTCTCACATGCTATCATACTCCACCTACCTCTTTTGAAAACAAAGGATCTGTGACTAATCTGGATAAAAAAATGTGAGACAGTCCAATTCCTTTTCTTCCCCTAACATGGGCCTAGTAAGTCAAGTCAACTTGTATGTTTTTTCAAATGGGTATGGGAAGGGAAACTTCAATTGAGGTAATGTGTGATTAACTTCCCCAAAAGCAGGGCTTTTTTTCTCATAGAACGCTCAGAACGGAGTTCCGGCACCTTTTTTGGATGGAACCTTGTAGGGTAGGCAAGGCGGGTTGTATGACATGTGTGAGTTCCGGCACCTTTTTCTTTTACAAAAAAGGCACTGCCCAAAAGTAAACAGTAATGTAAACTACTGTATGTAAATCCTTGTTTGGATTAAGCAGCGTATAAACTGTAGCAAGCAAGCAAATAAATAACTCAAATTCCTAATTCAGTCTGCGATCCTAATACAAACAAACAATTATGATACTGAACCAATCCAAAATGTTCATTGTTGATGCAAAAATCTGAGCAAGGGACTTATTGCTGAAACTCTTAGCCATAACATAGTCCCATCCCTATTTATTTATTTAAAACATTTATAAGAAATATAGGAAAGTACTGGAGAGGTGTTTGTCCCTCTTTAAAGTAATTTACATCGTACACTGAAGAATCAGTGAAACACTGAAAACAAGAATTGTCAAATGGTCCTTGTAGCATTCTTACTATTTTATCTGCTTAGGTTTTTTCCCCTTAATTTAAAGGTATTTATTTATTTGACTTATTTGCCAAACATCTCGCCTAACTTCACCCATCTCACCTTCAAAACAAAAGTTTTCTTAGTGTGGTTTTAAAACCTTTTAAAGTCACAACTAAATGTTTCAATTGAAGACAGCACAGCTCTTTTAAGATATCAATTGCTTAGAAGCATAAAAATGTATCAAAAATGCCATACTATAGTATAAATCTAAAATTATCATGATAAACCCTAAGAAAATGGAAGTGTCTTAGTTTTACACTTAACAGAAAACAAAGTAGATTCCAGGCAAACTATTGTAGGGCATATATTACTGGGAACAGGGCCACCACTGAAAAGACCTACTCTTTATATTTCTACATAGGAGACATTCAGAACAGGACCACTAATATTAGGACATGAAACAGAGAATTAAAGAAAAGGAATAACAGTTTAATCTGCTTACTTACCATTCTGTTCCTGAAGTTTCTGAAATCATCCTCTAAGATACATTTGATCATATCTGGCTCAGATACCACTATATACATTCGATGGCCAATGTAATACCTGTATTCAGTTACAAATGAACAGAAGAACATTCCATTAGTGACTAAAGTAAGCAGGCAGTAGATATATGGGCTTTTGTGAAACAGAAAGGAAGTCACAAGCTCTGTTCTGGGCCCAGTGCTCTTCAACATCTTCATCAACAATTTGGATGAGGGATAGATGGGGAACTCATCAAATTTGCAGATGACACCAAGCTGGCAGGAATAGCCAACACTCCAGAAGACAGGCTTAAGATACAGGAGGATCTGGACAGACTTGAACACTGGGCGCTATCTAACAAAATGAAATTCAATGGTGAAAAAAGGTTCTACATTTAGGCAAGAAAAACCAAATGTACAGGTATAGTATGGGGGTACCTTGCTCAACAGTAGTAACTGTGAGAGGGATCTCGGAGTCCTAGTGGACAATCACTTAAATATGAGCCAGCAGTGTGCTGCAGCTGCCAAAACAGCCAACACAGTGCTAGGCTGCATTAACAGAGGGATACAATCAAGATCATGTGAAGTATTAATACCACTTTATAATGCCTTGGTAAGGCCACACCTGGAATACTGCATCCAGTTTTGGTCACCACAATGTAAAAAAGATGTTGAGACTCTAGAAAGAGTACAGAGAACAGCAACAAAGATGATTAGGGGACTGGAGGCTAAAACATATAAGGAATAGCTGCTGGAATTGGGTATGTGTAGTTTAATGAAGAGAAGGATGAGGGGTGACATGATAGCAGTGTTCCAATATCTCAGGGGCTGCCACAAAGAAGAGGGAGTCAAGCTATTCTCCAAAGCGCCCAAAGGCAGGACAAGAAGCAATGGATGGAAACTAGTGAAGGAGAGAAGCAACCTATAACTAAGGAGAAACTTCCTGACAGTTAGAACAATTAACCAGTGGAACAACCTGCCACCAGAAGCTGTAAATGCTCCAACACTGGAAGTTGTTAAGAAGAGACTGGACAGCCATTTGTCTGAAATGGTATAGGGTTTCCTGCCTGAGCAGGGGGTTGGACTAGATGACCTCCAAGGTCTCTTCCAACTTTATTATTATGATTATTATTATTATTATTAATTATTAATTTTATTTGTATACCGCCCTTTTCCAGAAGGACTCAGGGCGGTGAACAGGGCAAAACATGTTAAAAAGACAGAATACAAAAATTAAAAAAGATTAAACAAAGTGCCCAGAACTCTTAAATAAGTTAAAACACATTCAAAAGTAATAAAAACCCAACCCCATCCCATCAGGCCAGGCCAGCTTGTTCAAAAAGATACGTCTTTAGATCGCGCCGGAAGGAGCAAAGGTTGGGCGCCATCCGGAGCTCAACCGGAAGACGGTTCCATAAATCCGGCGCGCCCACAGAGAACGCCCTCCCCCTGGGGGCCACCAGTCGGCATTCTTTGACCGGTGGCACCCTGAGGAAACCCTCTCTGTGGGAGCGTAATGGGCGGAGGGAAGTTGATGCCAGCCGCAGGCGCTCCCCAAGGTATTCCGGACCCATGCCATGTAGGGCTTTGTAGGTCAATACCAGCACCTTGAACCTCACCCAGAAGACAACTGGGAGCCAATGCAGCTCATGGAGCAGAGGTGTAACATGGGAGTATCGGGAGACTCCCAACACAACTCTCGCGGCTGCGAGATTATGTTTATTAAATATCATAAGCTGATGAAATGTAAAAAGGATTTGTTCAATATTTGTCCAAAGTTTGCTGGTCACTACAAGTATAATGTAGTAAAGAATCTAGTATGATCTTAAGAAAAGCAATTTCATTCCTAATTTTTTTATATGGAGTTGTACATCAATTTCTGGAAGAAAGATTTAGCTGGAGAGATAGACAACAGAGCCTCTATTCTCCCTATTCCAGGAAAGCTAAATAAAATATCACTTAGCATTTTTGCTATGTCCTCATTACAGGCACAATTGCAAAGTTCCCATGCCACACTAAAGCATGATGTGCTTTGTTTCTTTTTGACTTAGCATGGTGTGAGAACCTTGTCAACTGTAATATATTCAAGCAATCTTAGATTTATACAAAGGATTTAATCTTAGAAGTGAACCCAACCAGGGTGTTGCTTATTTAGATTTGATAAATAAAGGTCTACCAACAGAGTTTATAGTACAGTTCACTTTAATGTCACTCATACTACGAACATTACTGAATAAGCAAGTAGCCTACATAGTGCATAAGCCAAGTTCTTACAAGAATACATGCAGCTTCTATGTAACTTCCTCCTTCCAACTGTAATCTCACACTTCATCAGAGGGACAAAGTTAACCATTTGAAAGACACAATGTTCTTGACAGAAACCTGAAGAGCCTTGGTGGAGCAGTGGGCTAATGCCTCCTTAAGTAACACCAGCTGCCTGCAATTAGTGCAGGTTCGCATCCCACCAGGCTCAAGGTTGACTCAGCCTTCCATCCTTCCGAGGTAGGTAAAATGAGGACCCAGATTGTTGGGGGCAATTAAGCTGACTTTGTAATAATGCCGCTTGGGGTGTGTGTGAAAGCCCTAATAAGCAGGCATATACATAGAATGAAGGCTACTGCTAAGCTTGTAAGCCGCCCTGAGTCTTCGGAGAAGGGCGGGATATAAATGGAATTTTTTAAAAAAAACATATGCTATATTTATTTCAAAATATACAAGTAAGTGGATGTTTGATAACAGGTCTACCTAATCACCTATAATGAGGTTTACTGTAGCACTTTCTTGTGCCATGATGATGAATTCAGTAACTTTAGAGAAAGAGGCTGACAAAAAACCGCCAAGAGAAATCTTACCAAAACACAAATGAATTTTAAAATAGGGTAAGGGAAATTGAGCAAAATGTCTTTTATGCAAAAATGCATTTATTGAGCCAATCTGCAGTCAGGAAAAGATGTATGAAGAAAAAGTGAAGTATAAAGCAACCTACTACTTCCTTTCATCTCCAGCAGTAGCTCTTCTTACCTCAAACACTTTGCTCTATTTTTTCCCACCAGCATATTTGTAGTGTATTTCACCCAGCCTTAATTGGTAAATAAAAGATGTTGAGACAGGGAAAGGACTGGGGGGGATGCACTGGAGCACCCCTCCCCCCATGGAGGACTGATGGTTTTGGCTTTTAGAGATTACTAAGTACAACCTTATCATGCGTAAACATCACAAATATTTTTCCTATAATTCAAAGTAATTTCCTTTCAAATTCTTATTCAGATCATTTCAAAGGGATTTGCAAACTGTGCTCAAAAGGACATGGTGTATAAGTTTTAATGAGTATATCCAATTTTGGGTTTAGGCAATGGGAAGAGAACATTTGTCTCCTGCACTCAAGTAAAACACCATTTTATTTGCCTTAATTCCTAATGTGTTTATGTAGTAATATTTATCGAGTTCCACACTGCCTTTCCCCTATGGAATGCATGCATATATTTCCCCATTTAATCAACCAACAATTTCATGGTGTTGGCTAGAGTAACCAGTAATGTGTGCTGCCCCGTCCCCCTCACACACACATGCACGTACAGCATTATTCAACTCCCCCTCCCCTAAAAAGGTTCTCAGAAAGCACAGAGCCTTGGTGGAGCAGTGGGCTAATGCCTCCTTAAGTAACACCAGCTGCCTACAATTAGTGCAGGTTCGAGTCCCACCAGGCTCAAGGTTGACTCAGCCTTCCATCCTTCCGAGGTAGGTAAAATGAGGACCCAGATTGTTGGGGGCAATTAAGCTGACTTTGTAATAATGCCGCTTGGGGGGTGTATGAAAGCCCTAATGAGCAGGCATATACATAGAATGAAGGCTACTGCTAAGCTTGTAAGCCGCCCTGAGTCTTCGGAGAAGGGCGGGATATAAATGGAATTAAAAAAAAAAAAGATTCTGAACTCAGCAGGGCAAGAGTCACTAGGTATCCAAATCCCACAGGCACACACAAAGTCCTGGAAAGCAGCCCACAAGTCGAATGGGTCAGGATACATGGCTTGAGCACACAAGGCATGGAACTGGGCACGTTCAGCAATGCTCAAGTCCTTAGGGTGGGATTAAGTAGGCAATGCTGGTGCAGCCCTTCAAGAGAAGCAAAGTTGCCTCCTCACAAGTAGTCTGGCTGAGCGGCATTGTGCCTGTCTCCTCTCTGCTCTACATGGCCTTGGATCAGGAGGAGATGGGACTCCACCTCCTCCTCATTGTTATTGGGCAGCAGTTGCTCTCGGTCCTAGCCTGGAGCCTCCTGACCAACTTGCGGCAGCTGTGGCTCACCTCACTTAGCCTCAGACTGTCGCTGGTCCCAACAACCAAGCTGAGGCTGCTTCATCAGACTAGCACTCCAAGCCCCAACCAAGGCTATCACTCAACTCTGCTGCCTACTCAAACTCTTCTTCCTCCTCCTCCAAAATTGTATCCAGAGAGGCTCCCAGGCAGGGTGGATCCATGGTGTGATTATCACAGAAGCATCCAGTGTCCTGTTACACATTGGGTTAAAATGCAGCATGCAGCTAATACTTTCTTCATTTTTTTTATTTTGAAGCTTTTTTATTCTAAAATTGAAGGAAACAGCTGACTACTCTTTAGTTTTTTACTCTGAAATAAACTAGCAAAATTGCAAATCAGACCGGGAGTCTTGTGAGTTAAATTTCCTCATTAATGCACAGTATAAGGTAGAAAACAGGAAGAACTAGAAATCTTCACACAGAAAATCAAATATGACCTGTGATAGCTATTACAGAAGACTTGCAGAATGGGAGTTAAGATTGAAAAGAGGAGAATACAAGTGCCTTCTTGTAGTATCTTCTGCCTGTTCCAAAGAAACAGAAAAGGGGAATCAGAATGACTTTGTATGAAAAGAAAAAAAAAGAACCCAATATGCATGTGAAGAAAATCTTGTCCTTGAATAAAAGCCCTATTGAAAGTATATAGATAAGGTTAAAACCAGTAAGAAAGCAAAGTGTTACCATTGTGGGAGTTTACTACAGGCCATCTACTAGGCACAGGAAGTTAACAATGCCTTTTTAAAGTTCTCAAGAGGGCAGATTAGAATGGTAATTGAAGACTTCAGCTACCATGACATTTGCTAGAAAACTCATTTAGGTGTGGGAGAATTCTGATAGGTTATAAATTTCATCTTTCAGAAAATTCATTTTTTTCAGAAGAGGGAAGAAATACAGAGGTCAACTATTCCTGACCTAATCCTGACTAACAGAGAGGAAATGGTCAATGGCCTGAAGGTGTGAGGCAGCTTTACAGAAAGTGACCACCTCATATTTGAATGAAAGGTATCTAAGGAATGAAAGATGGGGGAAGTCAGTCAGGTAGTTTGGATTTCAGGAAAGCTGTTTTTAATTGATTCGGGAAAGTGGGCAGCTAATTATGGGATGAAATCCTCAAAAAATTGAAAAGGAGCAGAAATAGTGAAAAATTAGATTCTAAAAACACAGGTATAAACCATCTCCATGAGAAGGAAGAATTGGAAAAGTTTAAAAAGCCAGTATGAATGAATTGTGAGTTCCCTTATAATCCAATAAACAAAAAATGGGTTGTATAAAAACAGAAGCATGGACAGATAACTAATAAGGCATATAGTAACCAGAGTCATTAGATATGTAATTAGAAAAGTTAAAAGTCAAATGAGGCCAATGAGGACCATAAAATATAATAAAAAAGGATTTATTTTGTATATCCAACACAAGAGTCTAGAAGGTCATTGGTTTGCTGTGAAAGGAGAATAACTCAAGGACCTACAGCTAAGGTTTTTTTTAATATTTATAGAATAATAAAGGTATTAGAGAATGTGTTAGAATGGATTGTCAAGCAGCACATATTCAACAATCAGAAAAAAATCTATCTTGAACAGGAAACAGAGCAAAGAATGCCATGGATACTTAGATCTTAGTAATATTTTAAGTAAGTCTCTCTTGGTGTCCTTGCAGAAAAGATGGATAAATGTGGGCTACATGATACTTCAGTTCATTGGATTTGCAACTGGTGGAAAAGCTTCACACAAAGTTTGCTCATAAATGGTTTAACATTGTCCTGGAAGAATGTACTGGGGGGGGGGGGCTATAGGACTCCATATTTAGGCCTGAGCCATTCAACAACTCTATAAATGATCTAGAAAATGGAAGGGTAGAGCTGGTTATCATATATATATATGAATGGTATCATGTTAGCAGGATTGGCTAACTCCTTAGAGGACAAAGCACTGGCCAGATGCAACAGGATGACAATCTATAACAAGCATATCATTATGAATCTGGATAGGCAAATCAAATACCTAGGCAGAGTTTTGGGTAGACTTCGTTTGGAAGCACCCTGTGTAAAATGGACGTAAGAGTACTTAGTGAACCACCAGCTCAACAAGGGCAGGTAGCTGATGCAGCAGCTAAAAGCCCAACGCAATGTTGGGTGCCCTGAAGAGAACAGTACGTACAATTGATCGTGTTTAACTTGCAAAGGATTAAACTAAGTCTTCTAAAAGACTTTGTCATGTGCAAGGACAGATGTGTTCTCTATTGAAACAGAGAGCAGGCAAAACCTTGTGGGTTCAAAATAAAGGAAAGAAGGTTTAAGCTGAAGATTAGGAAGAATTCTTGATGTTAATAGCTATTACACAGTGGAACATGAACTCCTCCTACTGGAGTTTTTCCAACAAAGGCTATTGCATTAGAATAATAGATCCCTGCACTAAGCAAAGAAATGGACTAAATGTTTTAAAATGTCCCTTTCAACTCATACATTCTCTATGAAAAGATATTGCCAGAAATGAAAGCTTCTTAGAAAACACTCTTTCTACTCTGAAGGTAAGTTGTTGTTGTTGTTGTTTAAAGTAAAACTTGCTGGAGGAAGTGAAGGGAAGGCATTTTGATTTATCATTTATGCTATCTCCAATCCAGATGATAATTCCACAATATAAAAACTGAAGCAAATATACCATTCATTCCACATACAAAGTGCAGATTAAAGCTTCACAGAGTTTGAAACCCAAGTTTCACCAGTTCTAACCTTTAGGACACATTTGTGTTTATTTCTAGTTCCTGGAAGAATACATAAATGGCCATGAGACCCATGGCTTGCAACATAGCAAGAATTAGGAAAATGGACACGCAGTACTACTGTACATAGTTCATTAAGCAGAAATTGATAGGAATATAGAATAAAGTTGGAAGGGACCTTGGAGTTCTTTTTATGTCCAGCCTCTTGCTCAATCAGGAGACCCTGTACTATTTCAGACAGGTTGTTGTCCAGTCTCTTCTTAAAAACCTCCAGTGATGAAGCACCCACAATTTCTGAAGTCAAGCCATTTCCACTGGTTGATTGTTCTCAGTTAGGAAACATGTCTAGGTTAAAATCTCTCTTCCCTTACACAAGAAGTTTCTGTTTTTCTGTCTGAATCTCAGAATGTGGGGGTTGGGGGTTGGGATGATATATTTCAGCTTACTTTATGTGAATGAAAATACTGGTGTTACTTTTTCCTCGCTCCAACATGGTTATAGCTTTCTTGACTCCCGGCATGGCAGTTTTTTCTTAAGATTTACCCAGAAGGTGAGAAGCCAACTATATCATTTAAGATAAGAAACTCACAGACATTCCTTGACCTTCTCAGAGCTACATAAGTGCAAGAGCCCTGCAACCCAACTATGTAAATTTCACCATTTGGGGTGAGGTGGGGAAGGCCATTTCAGTTTTCCAGAAAGTTACAATTTGTCTCCTTCTATCACTCTGATTGAGCCTTATGAACAATCTTGCCTTTCATATGGAGCCGCATTTTTGTATATCTGCGGGCAATCTCTATTTTAGAATGGTGTTGGGAGGAAATCTAGATTATTATGGGCTAGGAGACAGGCATATTTTCCCCCATATTTATCAGACCATTTGCTTATCAAGAACAATTCTGTTACATCGCCTCAAGAGGGAGCCAAAGAGATTTTGTTCCCACAAATTAGGTTGCTGGGTTACTAAGGTCTGTGTATGTTTTCTTGCAAATTAAAAAAAAGGAAGAAAGAGGGAAAAGAGGGAAAAGAGGTGTAGATCAGCATACTGCAAGTTGTCACCCTTCAAAATGTTATAGTTTTATGTTTATTTTGAAAAAGTGCACAAGATCACATACTTAAAAAACAAAAACCCCACACGCCTCCCAAATACCAATTCCTATAGGCAAATATCTATTATTATTGAAAAGTTAAAGATGTATTCATACACTTCCACTATCCTACCACTTTATTCATTTATCTGTACTATGTACACTCCATTCAAGAAGTTTAGCTGCTACGGGGGGGGGGGGAACAAACAAACCATGAAATGAAATAAAAGCTTCAAGCAAACAAAGAAAGCCAATAGTGAAAAGAGAGAGACGTGCACAGATAAAATAGTTGTCAGCTAAAGACTTACACCTCCGATTAAACAAGAGCCTACCACATCACGAGACTTTCTATACCAGTATAGCCTGGGGAGGGAAAGAGAAAAATATGTTCCACAGTGTAGAACTGCACCCTCCCACTTCAGCCAAAATAAAGGCTGAGGTTCGAAAAAGGAACCGGTCTGAGGGCATAAGCAGGCTGATTTGTCAAAAAGTCTATTTATAGAAAATAATAGCCAAAAAAGACATGTTCTAATTTTTATAGACTTTCTCGTGCCTGTTGCTAGAAAAAAAACATTATCCATATTTTTTTTATTTTTGCAGATGCTTTCTTATTCTTTTTTAAAACATGTACTGCTACCGGCGGGTTATTCCCAGGGGAAGGGCGTTCTCTGTGGGTGCGCCTGCCCTATGGAACCAACTACCCACGGAACTTAGGACTGCCCCCGACCTTCGCTCATTTCGCCAGGACCTGAAAACTTGGCTCTTCGATCTGTTTGGTCCAGACTGTGGGGTTGTTAATTTAACTGGGTTTTAGATTTACTCTTGGGGCTTGAATTTAATTTAATTGTTTTAATTGTTTTTAATTTTTTGTATTCATGGTTTTAACTGCCCTGTAAACCGCCCTGAGTCCTATGGGAATAGGGCGGTATACAAATCTAAATAAATAAATAAATAAATAAATAAATAAATAAATAAATAAATAAATAAATAAATAAATAAATAAATAAATAAATATACCTTCCTCCTTGTTGTTGTTTTGAAATCACATCTAAAGATACGGGAACCTTGCATCTTGTGCCTAAATGCATACCAGGGTATATTTTAAAAACTACTGTTAACCTACTACAGAACAATTAGAAATAGAATGAGACTATCTTTGACCAAAGTGCAATCTTGTGGTTTTTAAACTAGTGGCGGACAGTCAAGAGGTAGAATCAATAGAATTAGTAGAAATAAAGCAAAAAATCATTTTATAGAAGTATGCAGTGCGGGAAGACTCAGTAGGAAGAATTATGTCCCTTTTAGCATCTATGAAATTTAAAGAGACTGTTATTAGGGAGCGTGTTATTATTCTCATCAATCAGAATAGAGCTGGAAAAGACCATTCAGGTCTTCTAGTCCAACCCCTGCTCAAGCCATCTCAGACAAGTGGCTGTCCAGTCTCTTCTTCAAGTGATGAAGCACCTACAACTTCTGAAGGCAAGGAGTTTGTTGTTGTTCTCACTGTTCTCTCCAGGTTGCTTCTCTCTTTTTATTTGTTTCCATTGCTTCTTCTCTTGCCTTCTGGTGCTTTGGAAAATAAGTCAACCCCCTCTTCTTTGTGCCAAATACTGGCACAATACTGGAATAATACTATCAGGTCACTCCAGTCCTTCTTTTCTCTAGACTAGCCATAACCAATTCCTGCAACCGTTCTTCATAATCATTTTAGTTGATCGTCTCTACATTTTTTCCAAAGTCTCAACATCTTTTCTGTCATGTGGTGACCAAAACTGATCGCAGCATTCCAGGTGTGACCTTACTAAGGTTTTATAAAATGGTACTAATATTTCACATGATTTTGATTCTATGCCTGTGTTTATACAACCATTGTATTAGCTTTTGGGGGGTGCTGCCCCTCACTGCTGGCTCATGTTTAAGTGACTCCAAGGTCCCTCTCACAGAACTGTGCATGTTAATATTTTCTATAAAGTTTGAGATATAAAAAGGCTATAAAAATGGATATCTCATTTTGCTGAAATTTCTAATTCAGCTCTTTCTTTTGGAAAAGCAATGTTTTTATACCATATTCTTATTTTCTATTTTTATTTTGATCTCTCTTGATTACAGAAACAGTCAGCTATACTCTCTGATCAGAAATATCGATAATGGTGTAGTTGTTTGTCCTAATGAATCTCAGTGGATATCTACTTTCAAAAATCTAAAAAATATTTTGAGAATAAAGAATGAAAATAAATTATAATATGAATATCTTTTCACATTTTTTACTCTTTAGTTTGTATTCTCTTCCTTTCATCTGAACAGTGTGTTTTATATTTAAATTTTGGAACTCAAGGATAGCTTTTTTAAAGTGGAACACTCCAAAATGCAGTCAAACACCATGATTTGTTTCAAAATACAATATGAAACTATCATACTGACAACAGATGTAGTCTGACACTTGCAATATCAGTGTCTATTGTGATTAGACAGACATATAGATAGTAATTACAAGTTTGCTAATCTATTCTCAATTTCCAGTTAATTTATCCACAGAATCTTTTACAGGCAAAAAAGTGTTTAAATCTTCAGTGATGCATACAGTATTATTTTTATATCTTAAGCTTTCTACTCAACAGCAACCATCTTCAACAAAAGGAATTAGTTCAATTATATGAGAGACTTATTCATATACAACCAGAGGGCATCACATTAAGGAAATACAATTTAAATAAAATTTACCCAACATTAGATCATTCATCATTTCAGAAACCATACCATTATTTGCATGCTATACTCTGGATTACAAATTGCTGTTATCTATATCAGGGCTTTTCAACCAGTGGTACAGGTACCACCTGTGGTACATTGGCACCTGGCAGGTGGTATGCGACCATCCTAGAGAAGTGGTAGAGGGGGAGGGGAATGAACTGAACTGGTGGCAGCACCGCACAATGAGCTAGAGATGGCTGGAGCTGCAGGGCTGTCAGGGCTCAGCGGAAGCGCCAGGATCAGCACCAGGCTCCAGCTGGTGCTTGGCGCTGATCCTGGCACTTCTGCTGAGCCCAGAAGAAGCGCAGATCAACTGGAATGTTGCAGCATTCCCAGGGTCTTATGATTTAGATTCAGATGCTTGGTAACTGATTCATATTTATGACGGTCACAGTGTCCCAGGGTCATGTGAAGTGACCAAAACCTACTGCAACCACCCAGCAGAGAGGGGGGGGAATAAAAACCAAACACCTCCCCCACCCTAATTGTGCCAATCCTCAACAGAAACGCTCACAACAATGAAAACCTCGGACAGGAGGAAGAGTGCCACAGGGTGGGCAGGCAAGTGTCTTGCTCGGCTGTGGCTTGGGGGGCACTTTTTTCAGTGCCATTGTAACTTCGAGCAGTCACTAAGCGAACTGTTGTAAGTCGAGGACTACCTGTAATTCATCACTTTTTTCCTTTTTTTTTTTTTGGTCACATTTTTGACACCTTGCTAGGTGACTGGTGGTACTCGGATGTTGCCATATCCTAAAAGTGGTACGATGGGTGAAAAGGTTGAAAAGCCCTGATCTACATTGCTCCGTGGTAGCATCGCCCAGTGGAATTGATCAAAATAAGCGTTTGGATAAAGTCTTCAAATGTTCTGAAGATTTAATATATATTTTCTTAGCAATACTTATTTTGCTCATCCTTTCTAACAACTGCGTGAAATAACTCAGCATTATTATCAATATATTGCAAATTATGGGGAAGAATGTTAGCTTATTAAGGGCACCTTGTGAGTTTATGATAAGATCTAAACAGGGGACTCCAGAGCTCAGTTTCTTAACTGCAATGCACAAAAATCCCTTGAGGTATTTTGTAATACTTTGTCTGCTTTTACAGAATGTTACTTGTATAATAAGAATCGTGGACCAATATCTAGTCACAGTTGTTGTTTTTCATTTTAACCACTCTTTTAGACTTATCTACACTCAAGTCTTCCTGATTTTTTTCCCCTGTCATTCATTAATGCTACATTAGGCATTAAGTCTTTATACAATGTGCATTGGCCACCGTTTAGATTCTGCCTCGCTTCACAGACAGGCACTTCATAAAGAAGAGGCTTGTATGTGGGAAAACACCTGTGCTCCGTTCTCCTTCTTTATAGCAAGGCCATCAGCTTGCAGACCGCTTTGATCTGCCTTTCTGTTATCAGTTCTATGCATTTCAAACATGTTGCATGCATCATAATAAAAAGGGAGAAAGAGTAGGGATGTAAAACAAGGGTTTGCTTTATTCTTTAGACCAACGTCTGGCAGAGCCACACAGGCAGCACCTGAAAAACCAAATGCGAAGGAAAACGATATTATCTTTTATCTGGCTGAGAGAAAAAGGGGAAAATTGTCCTCTTAAAAGAGAGGGGAGGTGGGGAACAAGCATGCTGAAGTGAAATGCTTTTTTCTAAAGTGTCCATTTCTAAAGAAAACAGAAGCACCCAGGTTGTTCTGTCCCTTAGTTTTAGATAGCCACATTCACAGCAGGTACTGAAACTCCCAGAAAATAAAGTGCACATTGACTCCTTTAAAAATAGGTATTCAGCAATTACTGCTTGCATAATTATTTCAGAGGTCAGAAAATTAATTCACCAGAGTTCCGTACTTCAATGCAGTGTTGATTCCATTTGTGTGTGTGTGTATATACTGTATATATATATATATATATATATATATATATATATATATATATATGTGTGTGTGTGTGTGTGTGTGTGTGTGTGTGTGTGTGTGTGTGTGTGTGTGTATGTATGTATGTATGTATGTATATGTATATGTATATGTAGTATGTAAAGGTAAAGGTTCCCCCGCACATGCGTGCTAGTTGTTTCCGACTCTAGGGGCCGGTGCTCATCTCCGTTTCAAAGCCAAAGAGCCAGCGCTTGTCCGAGGACGTATCCGTGGTCATGTGGCCGGCATGACTAGACGCCAAAGGCACACGGAATGCTGTTACCTTCCCACCGTAGTGGTCCCTATTTTTCTACTTGAATTTTTACGTGCTTTCGAACTGCTAGATTGGCAGAAGCTGGGACGAGTAACAGGCGCTCACTCTGTTACACGGCACTCGGGATTCGACCTGCCAAACTGCCGACCTTCTGATCGACAGGCTCAGCTGAGAAGCAAGGAAGATATGTGTTAAATGTTTGTCAAGCATTCAGATGCTTCGAATCTCAGAAGGGTATGGCTGACTGATGAGAACAAATAAGTTTGCAATGATCATATCAGTCTCCCTTTATTCTTTGTTAGCAAGCCAAAACAATTTACACAAATATGAGCTGCCACTTTTGTGGCTACTGCCTGTAGATGGCCTTGGGCTAGGCTGAAACAGGAAATAAGATTTGTCCCATGTCTGGGACTAAGCAAGTGTATTCTGAATGCTTAACAAATATTTAACACATAACTTCCTTGCTTCTCAGCTAACAGAGAGAGAGAGAGAGAGCCTGTGGCCTAGGGGTTAAAACAACTGCTTAAGACTCAGTCGGCCCAGGTTCGAATCTCAGAAGGGTATGGCTGACTGATGAGAACAAATAAGTTTGAAATGATCATATCGGTCTCCCTTTATTCTTTGTTAGCAAGCCAAAAAAAATTTACATATAACCTTCAGCCTGGTTTTTATAAAGTTAAACATCTCAGAACAGACTCATGCACATTGTTCTGTTGGATCTAATTTAGAAGCAGGCAGTTATTCAGAAATAATAGGTGCTTATGGACTAATTCTGATTCTTCAGCAAAATGGTAGCTGAATCTGGTGGCAGCTTTCTCAGTGAAGAATTGTCCATTTATCTAGGCTGGCCAGTGATCACTTCTAGCTCCCTTATTTTTAGCTGTATAGATTTGATTCACATATCATTTTAAACTATAATTTAATAATATACAAACCACAATATTTGATTTTATCTTAGGTTTATGTATGCTTCAACCAAATTCCATTCTGGTTTAGTTTGATATGAAAGCTGTGTCTGAATATGTCCATGTAACTATAATTATTCCTTGATCTTGCATTTTAGGGCTTTCAATTCTGACTTGTTCTTTGCTACTGCCTTCTGGCTTATCCCAGGTTTTTGTGTTCTCATTCCTAACACTGTTCAATTATTGACCTAACTCAACAAGTGATTATTTCCCACATGTTCTGTTTTAAGCAGCTCTTAATCATATCCTTTGACCTAGACCAGGGGTATTAAACTGCCAGCCCGCGGGCCAGATACGTTATGCCGAAACTGCACCAACCCCATTGCTGGCAATGGAAAATAAGTCACGATACATTGCAACATGTCATGTGACGTTGCAAGTTTGACACCCCTGACCTAGACAATTCCACAAAAACTTTCCAGTATTTCTGGTTATTAAAATTTTGCAGAATTATTTTTCTTTTTAATTGGGCCATGTTTTCTAATGCATGATCATTCAGGACCGAGGAACTTCATACCTACATATATATATATATATATATATATATATATATATATATATATATATATATATATATATATATATAGGGACGCGGTGGCTCAGTGGGTTAGGATGCTGAGCTTGTCGATCGGAAGGTCGGCAGTTTGGCGGGTCGAATCCCGAGTGCCGCGTAACAGAGTGAGCGCCTGTTACTCATCCCAGCTTCTGCCAACCTAGCAGTTCGAAAGCACGTAAAAATGCAAGTAGAAAAATAGGGACCACTACGGTGGGAAGGTAACAGCGTTCCGTGCACCTTTGGCGTCCAGTCATGCTGGCCACATGACCACGGAGACGTCCTCGGACAAGCGCTGGCTCTTCGGCTATGAAACGGAGATGAGCACCGGCCCCTAGAGTCGGAAACGACTAGCACGCATGTGCGGGGGAACCTTTACCTTTACCTTTATATATATATATATATATATATATATATATATATATATATATATATATATATATATATATATATATATATATATATATATATATATATGTGTAAATTACTAACAAAGAATTAAAGGGAAACTGAAATGCATTTCTGACTCATTAGTCGTCATCAGCCAGCCATACCCTTCTGAGATTCGAACCATGGGCTGATTGCATATGAGGCAGTGTTATTTGCCTCTAAGCCACAAGGTCTCTCTCGCTCTGTTAGCTTTTTTTCTGCAAGGGAAGATATGTTTCAAATGTTAACTCTTTAGATTACCTTGCTAGGCCCCAAACATGGGGCAAATCTTTATTTCCTGTTTTCAGCCTATCTTGAAGGCTATCGAACAGGCAGTAGTCACACCGGACAATTCCTATATTTGTGTAAATTACTAACAAAGAATTAAAGGGAAACTGAAATGCATTTCTGACTCATTAGTCGTCATCAGCCAGCCATACCCTTCTGAGATTCGAACCATGGGCTGATTGCATATGAGGCAGTGTTATTTGCCTCTAAGCCACAAGGTCTCTCTCGCTCTGTTAGCTTTTTTTTTCTGCAAGGGAAGATATGTTTCAAATGTTAACTCTTTAGATTACCTTGCTAGGCCCCAAACATGGGGCAAATCTTTATTTCCTGTTTTCAGCCTATCTTGAAGGCTATCGAACAGGCAGTAGTCACACCGGACAATTCCTATATTTGTGTAAATTACTAACAAAGAATTAAAGGGAAACTGAAATGCATTTCTGACTCATTAGTCGTCATCAGCCAGCCATACCCTTCTGAGATTCGAACCATGGGCTGATTGCATATGAGGCAGTGTTATTTGCCTCTAAGCCACAAGGTCTCTCTCGCTCTGTTAGCTTTTTTTTCTGCAAGGGAAGATATGTTTCAAATGTTAACTCTTTAGATTACCTTGCTAGGCCCCAAACATGGGGCAAATCTTTATTTCCTGTTTTCAGCCTATCTTGAAGGCTATCGAACAGGCAGTAGTCACACCGGACAATTCCTATATTTGTGTAAATTACTAACAAAGAATTAAAGGGAAACTGAAATGCATTTCTGACTCATTAGTCGTCATCAGCCAGCCATACCCTTCTGAGATTCGAACCATGGGCTGATTGCATATGAGGCAGTGTTATTTGCCTCTAAGCCACAAGGTCTCTCTCGCTCTGTTAGCTTTTTTTCTGCAAGGGAAGATATGTTTCAAATGTTAACTCTTTAGATTACCTTGCTAGGCCCCAAACATGGGGCAAATCTTTATTTCCTGTTTTCAGCCTATCTTGAAGGCTATCGAACAGGCAGTAGTCACACCGGACAATTCCTATATTTGTGTAAATTACTAACAAAGAATTAAAGGGAAACTGAAATGCATTTCTGACTCATTAGTCGTCATCAGCCAGCCATACCCTTCTGAGATTCGAACCATGGGCTGATTGCATATGAGGCAGTGTTATTTGCCTCTAAGCCACAAGGTCTCTCTCGCTCTGTTAGCTTTTTTTCTGCAAGGGAAGATATGTTTCAAATGTTAACTCTTTAGATTACCTTGCTAGGCCCCAAACATGGGGCAAATCTTTATTTCCTGTTTTCAGCCTATCTTGAAGGCTATCGAACAGGCAGTAGTCACACCGGACAATTCCTATATTTGTGTAAATTACTAACAAAGAATTAAAGGGAAACTGAAATGCATTTCTGACTCATTAGTCGTCATCAGCCAGCCATACCCTTCTGAGATTCGAACCATGGGCTGATTGCATATGAGGCAGTGTTATTTGCCTCTAAGCCACAAGGTCTCTCTCGCTCTGTTAGCTTTTTTTCTGCAAGGGAAGATATGTTTCAAATGTTAACTCTTTAGATTACCTTGCTAGGCCCCAAATGCCTCATATGCAATCAGCCCATGGTTCGAATCTCAGAAGGGTATGGCTGGCTGATGACGACTAATGAGTCAGAAATGCATTTCAGTTTCCCTTTAATTCTTTGTTAGTAATTTACACAAATATAGGAATTGTCCGGTGTGACTACTGCCTGTTCGATAGCCTTCAAGATAGGCTGAAAACAGGAAATAAAGATTTGCCCCATGTTTGGGGCCTAGCAAGGTAATCTAAAGAGTTAACATTTGAAACATATCTTCCCTTGCAGAAAAAAAGCTAACAGAGCGAGAGAGACCTTGTGGCTTAGAGGCAAATAACACTGCCTCATATGCAATCAGCCCATGGTTCGAATCTCAGAAGGGTATGGCTGGCTGATGACGACTAATGAGTCAGAAATGCATTTCAGTTTCCCTTTAATTCTTTGTTAGTAATTTACACAAATATAGGAATTGTCCGGTGTGACTACTGCCTGTTCGATAGCCTTCAAGATAGGCTGAAAACAGGAAATAAAGATTTGCCCCATGTTTGGGGCCTAGCAAGGTAATCTAAAGAGTTAACATTTGAAACATATCTTCCCTTGCAGAAAAAAAGCTAACAGAGCGAGAGAGACCTTGTGGCTTAGAGGCAAATAACACTGCCTCATATGCAATCAGCCCATGGTTCGAATCTCAGAAGGGTATGGCTGGCTGATGACGACTAATGAGTCAGAAATGCATTTCAGTTTCCCTTTAATTCTTTGTTAGTAATTTACACAAATATAGGAATTGTCCGGTGTGACTACTGCCTGTTCGATAGCCTTCAAGATAGGCTGAAAACAGGAAATAAAGATTTGCCCCATGTTTGGGGCCTAGCAAGGTAATCTAAAGAGTTAACATTTGAAACATATCTTCCCTTGCAGAAAAAAAGCTAACAGAGCGAGAGAGACCTTGTGGCTTAGAGGCAAATAACACTGCCTCATATGCAATCAGCCCATGGTTCGAATCTCAGAAGGGTATGGCTGGCTGATGACGACTAATGAGTCAGAAATGCATTTCAGTTTCCCTTTAATTCTTTGTTAGTAATTTACACAAATATAGGAATTGTCCGGTGTGACTACTGCCTGTTCGATAGCCTTCAAGATAGGCTGAAAACAGGAAATAAAGATTTGCCCCATGTTTGGGGCCTAGCAAGGTAATCTAAAGAGTTAACATTTGAAACATATCTTCCCTTGCAGAAAAAAAGCTAACAGAGCGAGAGAGACCTTGTGGCTTAGAGGCAAATAACACTGCCTCATATGCAATCAGCCCATGGTTCGAATCTCAGAAGGGTATGGCTGGCTGATGACGACTAATGAGTCAGAAATGCATTTCAGTTTCCCTTTAATTCTTTGTTAGTAATTTACACAAATATAGGAATTGTCCGGTGTGACTACTGCCTGTTCGATAGCCTTCAAGATAGGCTGAAAACAGGAAATAAAGATTTGCCCCATGTTTGGGGCCTAGCAAGGTAATCTAAAGAGTTAACATTTGAAACATATCTTCCCTTGCAGAAAAAAAGCTAACAGAGCGAGAGAGACCTTGTGGCTTAGAGGCAAATAACACTGCCTCATATGCAATCAGCCCATGGTTCGAATCTCAGAAGGGTATGGCTGGCTGATGACGACTAATGAGTCAGAAATGCATTTCAGTTTCCCTTTAATTCTTTGTTAGTAATTTACACAAATATAGGAATTGTCCGGTGTGACTACTGCCTGTTCGATAGCCTTCAAGATAGGCTGAAAACAGGAAATAAAGATTTGCCCCATGTTTGGGGCCTAGCAAGGTAATCTAAAGAGTTAACATTTGAAACATATCTTCCCTTGCAGAAAAAAAGCTAACAGAGCGAGAGAGACCTTGTGGCTTAGAGGCAAATAACACTGCCTCATATGCAATCAGCCCATGGTTCGAATCTCAGAAGGGTATGGCTGGCTGATGACGACTAATGAGTCAGAAATGCATTTCAGTTTCCCTTTAATTCTTTGTTAGTAATTTACACAAATATAGGAATTGTCCGGTGTGACTACTGCCTGTTCGATAGCCTTCAAGATAGGCTGAAAACAGGAAATAAAGATTTGCCCCATGTTTGGGGCCTAGCAAGGTAATCTAAAGAGTTAACATTTGAAACATATCTTCCCTTGCAGAAAAAAAGCTAACAGAGCGAGAGAGACCTTGTGGCTTAGAGGCAAATAACACTGCCTCATATGCAATCAGCCCATGGTTCGAATCTCAGAAGGGTATGGCTGGCTGATGACGACTAATGAGTCAGAAATGCATTTCAGTTTCCCTTTAATTCTTTGTTAGTAATTTACACAAATATAGGAATTGTCCGGTGTGACTACTGCCTGTTCGATAGCCTTCAAGATAGGCTGAAAACAGGAAATAAAGATTTGCCCCATGTTTGGGGCCTAGCAAGGTAATCTAAAGAGTTAACATTTGAAACATATCTTCCCTTGCAGAAAAAAAGCTAACAGAGCGAGAGAGACCTTGTGGCTTAGAGGCAAATAACACTGCCTCATATGCAATCAGCCCATGGTTCGAATCTCAGAAGGGTATGGCTGGCTGATGACGACTAATGAGTCAGAAATGCATTTCAGTTTCCCTTTAATTCTTTGTTAGTAATTTACACAAATATAGGAATTGTCCGGTGTGACTACTGCCTGTTCGATAGCCTTCAAGATAGGCTGAAAACAGGAAATAAAGATTTGCCCCATGTTTGGGGCCTAGCAAGGTAATCTAAAGAGTTAACATTTGAAACATATCTTCCCTTGCAGAAAAAAAGCTAACAGAGCGAGAGAGACCTTGTGGCTTAGAGGCAAATAACACTGCCTCATATGCAATCAGCCCATGGTTCGAATCTCAGAAGGGTATGGCTGGCTGATGACGACTAATGAGTCAGAAATGCATTTCAGTTTCCCTTTAATTCTTTGTTAGTAATTTACACAAATATAGGAATTGTCCGGTGTGACTACTGCCTGTTCGATAGCCTTCAAGATAGGCTGAAAACAGGAAATAAAGATTTGCCCCATGTTTGGGGCCTAGCAAGGTAATCTAAAGAGTTAACATTTGAAACATATCTTCCCTTGCAGAAAAAAAAGCTAACAGAGCGAGAGAGACCTTGTGGCTTAGAGGCAAATAACACTGCCTCATATGCAATCAGCCCATGGTTCGAATCTCAGAAGGGTATGGCTGGCTGATGACGACTAATGAGTCAGAAATGCATTTCAGTTTCCCTTTAATTCTTTGTTAGTAATTTACACAAATATAGGAATTGTCCGGTGTGACTACTGCCTGTTCGATAGCCTTCAAGATAGGCTGAAAACAGGAAATAAAGATTTGCCCCATGTTTGGGGCCTAGCAAGGTAATCTAAAGAGTTAACATTTGAAACATATCTTCCCTTGCAGAAAAAAAGCTAACAGAGCGAGAGAGACCTTGTGGCTTAGAGGCAAATAACACTGCCTCATATGCAATCAGCCCATGGTTCGAATCTCAGAAGGGTATGGCTGGCTGATGACGACTAATGAGTCAGAAATGCATTTCAGTTTCCCTTTAATTCTTTGTTAGTAATTTACACAAATATAGGAATTGTCCGGTGTGACTACTGCCTGTTCGATAGCCTTCAAGATAGGCTGAAAACAGGAAATAAAGATTTGCCCCATGTTTGGGGCCTAGCAAGGTAATCTAAAGAGTTAACATTTGAAACATATCTTCCCTTGCAGAAAAAAAGCTAACAGAGCGAGAGAGACCTTGTGGCTTAGAGGCAAATAACACTGCCTCATATGCAATCAGCCCATGGTTCGAATCTCAGAAGGGTATGGCTGGCTGATGACGACTAATGAGTCAGAAATGCATTTCAGTTTCCCTTTAATTCTTTGTTAGTAATTTACACAAATATAGGAATTGTCCGGTGTGACTACTGCCTGTTCGATAGCCTTCAAGATAGGCTGAAAACAGGAAATAAAGATTTGCCCCATGTTTGGGGCCTAACAAGGTAATCTAAAGAGTTAACATTTGAAACATATCTTCCCTTGCAGAAAAAAAGCTAACAGAGCGAGAGAGACCTTGTGGCTTAGAGGCAAATAACACTGCCTCATATGCAATCAGCCCATGGTTCGAATCTCAGAAGGGTATGGCTGGCTGATGACGACTAATGAGTCAGAAATGCATTTCAGTTTCCCTTTAATTCTTTGTTAGTAATTTACACAAATATAGGAATTGTCCGGTGTGACTACTGCCTGTTCGATAGCCTTCAAGATAGGCTGAAAACAGGAAATAAAGATTTGCCCCATGTTTGGGGCCTAGCAAGGTAATCTAAAGAGTTAACATTTGAAACATATCTTCCCTTGCAGAAAAAAAGCTAACAGAGCGAGAGAGACCTTGTGGCTTAGAGGCAAATAACACTGCCTCATATGCAATCAGCCCATGGTTCGAATCTCAGAAGGGTATGGCTGGCTGATGACGACTAATGAGTCAGAAATGCATTTCAGTTTCCCTTTAATTCTTTGTTAGTAATTTACACAAATATAGGAATTGTCCGGTGTGACTACTGCCTGTTCGATAGCCTTCAAGATAGGCTGAAAACAGGAAATAAAGATTTGCCCCATGTTTGGGGCCTAGCAAGGTAATCTAAAGAGTTAACATTTGAAACATATCTTCCCTTGCAGAAAAAAAAGCTAACAGAGCGAGAGAGACCTTGTGGCTTAGAGGCAAATAACACTGCCTCATATGCAATCAGCCCATGGTTCGAATCTCAGAAGGGTATGGCTGGCTGATGACGACTAATGAGTCAGAAATGCATTTCAGTTTCCCTTTAATTCTTTGTTAGTAATTTACACAAATATAGGAATTGTCCGGTGTGACTACTGCCTGTTCGATAGCCTTCAAGATAGGCTGAAAACAGGAAATAAAGATTTGCCCCATGTTTGGGGCCTAGCAAGGTAATCTAAAGAGTTAACATTTGAAACATATCTTCCCTTGCAGAAAAAAAGCTAACAGAGCGAGAGAGACCTTGTGGCTTAGAGGCAAATAACACTGCCTCATATGCAATCAGCCCATGGTTCGAATCTCAGAAGGGTATGGCTGGCTGATGACGACTAATGAGTCAGAAATGCATTTCAGTTTCCCTTTAATTCTTTGTTAGTAATTTACACAAATATAGGAATTGTCCGGTGTGACTACTGCCTGTTCGATAGCCTTCAAGATAGGCTGAAAACAGGAAATAAAGATTTGCCCCATGTTTGGGGCCTAGCAAGGTAATCTAAAGAGTTAACATTTGAAACATATCTTCCCTTGCAGAAAAAAAGCTAACAGAGCGAGAGAGACCTTGTGGCTTAGAGGCAAATAACACTGCCTCATATGCAATCAGCCCATGGTTCGAATCTCAGAAGGGTATGGCTGGCTGATGACGACTAATGAGTCAGAAATGCATTTCAGTTTCCCTTTAATTCTTTGTTAGTAATTTACACAAATATAGGAATTGTCCGGTGTGACTACTGCCTGTTCGATAGCCTTCAAGATAGGCTGAAAACAGGAAATAAAGATTTGCCCCATGTTTGGGGCCTAGCAAGGTAATCTAAAGAGTTAACATTTGAAACATATCTTCCCTTGCAGAAAAAAAGCTAACAGAGCGAGAGAGACCTTGTGGCTTAGAGGCAAATAACACTGCCTCATATGCAATCAGCCCATGGTTCGAATCTCAGAAGGGTATGGCTGGCTGATGACGACTAATGAGTCAGAAATGCATTTCAGTTTCCCTTTAATTCTTTGTTAGTAATTTACACAAATATAGGAATTGTCCGGTGTGACTACTGCCTGTTCGATAGCCTTCAAGATAGGCTGAAAACAGGAAATAAAGATTTGCCCCATGTTTGGGGCCTAGCAAGGTAATCTAAAGAGTTAACATTTGAAACATATCTTCCCTTGCAGAAAAAAAGCTAACAGAGCGAGAGAGACCTTGTGGCTTAGAGGCAAATAACACTGCCTCATATGCAATCAGCCCATGGTTCGAATCTCAGAAGGGTATGGCTGGCTGATGACGACTAATGAGTCAGAAATGCATTTCAGTTTCCCTTTAATTCTTTGTTAGTAATTTACACAAATATAGGAATTGTCCGGTGTGACTACTGCCTGTTCGATAGCCTTCAAGATAGGCTGAAAACAGGAAATAAAGATTTGCCCCATGTTTGGGGCCTAGCAAGGTAATCTAAAGAGTTAACATTTGAAACATATCTTCCCTTGCAGAAAAAAAGCTAACAGAGCGAGAGAGACCTTGTGGCTTAGAGGCAAATAACACTGCCTCATATGCAATCAGCCCATGGTTCGAATCTCAGAAGGGTATGGCTGGCTGATGACGACTAATGAGTCAGAAATGCATTTCAGTTTCCCTTTAATTCTTTGTTAGTAATTTACACAAATATAGGAATTGTCCGGTGTGACTACTGCCTGTTCGATAGCCTTCAAGATAGGCTGAAAACAGGAAATAAAGATTTGCCCCATGTTTGGGGCCTAGCAAGGTAATCTAAAGAGTTAACATTTGAAACATATCTTCCCTTGCAGAAAAAAAGCTAACAGAGCGAGAGAGACCTTGTGGCTTAGAGGCAAATAACACTGCCTCATATGCAATCAGCCCATGGTTCGAATCTCAGAAGGGTATGGCTGGCTGATGACGACTAATGAGTCAGAAATGCATTTCAGTTTCCCTTTAATTCTTTGTTAGTAATTTACACAAATATAGGAATTGTCCGGTGTGACTACTGCCTGTTCGATAGCCTTCAAGATAGGCTGAAAACAGGAAATAAAGATTTGCCCCATGTTTGGGGCCTAGCAAGGTAATCTAAAGAGTTAACATTTGAAACATATCTTCCCTTGCAGAAAAAAAAGCTAACAGAGCGAGAGAGACCTTGTGGCTTAGAGGCAAATAACACTGCCTCATATGCAATCAGCCCATGGTTCGAATCTCAGAAGGGTATGGCTGGCTGATGACGACTAATGAGTCAGAAATGCATTTCAGTTTCCCTTTAATTCTTTGTTAGTAATTTACACAAATATAGGAATTGTCCGGTGTGACTACTGCCTGTTCGATAGCCTTCAAGATAGGCTGAAAACAGGAAATAAAGATTTGCCCCATGTTTGGGGCCTAGCAAGGTAATCTAAAGAGTTAACATTTGAAACATATCTTCCCTTGCAGAAAAAAAGCTAACAGAGCGAGAGAGACCTTGTGGCTTAGAGGCAAATAACACTGCCTCATATGCAATCAGCCCATGGTTCGAATCTCAGAAGGGTATGGCTGGCTGATGACGACTAATGAGTCAGAAATGCATTTCAGTTTCCCTTTAATTCTTTGTTAGTAATTTACACAAATATAGGAATTGTCCGGTGTGACTACTGCCTGTTCGATAGCCTTCAAGATAGGCTGAAAACAGGAAATAAAGATTTGCCCCATGTTTGGGGCCTAGCAAGGTAATCTAAAGAGTTAACATTTGAAACATATCTTCCCTTGCAGAAAAAAAGCTAACAGAGCGAGAGAGACCTTGTGGCTTAGAGGCAAATAACACTGCCTCATATGCAATCAGCCCATGGTTCGAATCTCAGAAGGGTATGGCTGGCTGATGACGACTAATGAGTCAGAAATGCATTTCAGTTTCCCTTTAATTCTTTGTTAGTAATTTACACAAATATAGGAATTGTCCGGTGTGACTACTGCCTGTTCGATAGCCTTCAAGATAGGCTGAAAACAGGAAATAAAGATTTGCCCCATGTTTGGGGCCTAACAAGGTAATCTAAAGAGTTAACATTTGAAACATATCTTCCCTTGCAGAAAAAAAGCTAACAGAGCGAGAGAGACCTTGTGGCTTAGAGGCAAATAACACTGCCTCATATGCAATCAGCCCATGGTTCGAATCTCAGAAGGGTATGGCTGGCTGATGACGACTAATGAGTCAGAAATGCATTTCAGTTTCCCTTTAATTCTTTGTTAGTAATTTACACAAATATAGGAATTGTCCGGTGTGACTACTGCCTGTTCGATAGCCTTCAAGATAGGCTGAAAACAGGAAATAAAGATTTGCCCCATGTTTGGGGCCTAGCAAGGTAATCTAAAGAGTTAACATTTGAAACATATCTTCCCTTGCAGAAAAAAAGCTAACAGAGCGAGAGAGACCTTGTGGCTTAGAGGCAAATAACACTGCCTCATATGCAATCAGCCCATGGTTCGAATCTCAGAAGGGTATGGCTGGCTGATGACGACTAATGAGTCAGAAATGCATTTCAGTTTCCCTTTAATTCTTTGTTAGTAATTTACACAAATATAGGAATTGTCCGGTGTGACTACTGCCTGTTCGATAGCCTTCAAGATAGGCTGAAAACAGGAAATAAAGATTTGCCCCATGTTTGGGGCCTAGCAAGGTAATCTAAAGAGTTAACATTTGAAACATATCTTCCCTTGCAGAAAAAAAAGCTAACAGAGCGAGAGAGACCTTGTGGCTTAGAGGCAAATAACACTGCCTCATATGCAATCAGCCCATGGTTCGAATCTCAGAAGGGTATGGCTGGCTGATGACGACTAATGAGTCAGAAATGCATTTCAGTTTCCCTTTAATTCTTTGTTAGTAATTTACACAAATATAGGAATTGTCCGGTGTGACTACTGCCTGTTCGATAGCCTTCAAGATAGGCTGAAAACAGGAAATAAAGATTTGCCCCATGTTTGGGGCCTAGCAAGGTAATCTAAAGAGTTAACATTTGAAACATATCTTCCCTTGCAGAAAAAAAGCTAACAGAGCGAGAGAGACCTTGTGGCTTAGAGGCAAATAACACTGCCTCATATGCAATCAGCCCATGGTTCGAATCTCAGAAGGGTATGGCTGGCTGATGACGACTAATGAGTCAGAAATGCATTTCAGTTTCCCTTTAATTCTTTGTTAGTAATTTACACAAATATAGGAATTGTCCGGTGTGACTACTGCCTGTTCGATAGCCTTCAAGATAGGCTGAAAACAGGAAATAAAGATTTGCCCCATGTTTGGGGCCTAGCAAGGTAATCTAAAGAGTTAACATTTGAAACATATCTTCCCTTGCAGAAAAAAAGCTAACAGAGCGAGAGAGACCTTGTGGCTTAGAGGCAAATAACACTGCCTCATATGCAATCAGCCCATGGTTCGAATCTCAGAAGGGTATGGCTGGCTGATGACGACTAATGAGTCAGAAATGCATTTCAGTTTCCCTTTAATTCTTTGTTAGTAATTTACACAAATATAGGAATTGTCCGGTGTGACTACTGCCTGTTCGATAGCCTTCAAGATAGGCTGAAAACAGGAAATAAAGATTTGCCCCATGTTTGGGGCCTAGCAAGGTAATCTAAAGAGTTAACATTTGAAACATATCTTCCCTTGCAGAAAAAAAGCTAACAGAGCGAGAGAGACCTTGTGGCTTAGAGGCAAATAACACTGCCTCATATGCAATCAGCCCATGGTTCGAATCTCAGAAGGGTATGGCTGGCTGATGACGACTAATGAGTCAGAAATGCATTTCAGTTTCCCTTTAATTCTTTGTTAGTAATTTACACAAATATAGGAATTGTCCGGTGTGACTACTGCCTGTTCGATAGCCTTCAAGATAGGCTGAAAACAGGAAATAAAGATTTGCCCCATGTTTGGGGCCTAGCAAGGTAATCTAAAGAGTTAACATTTGAAACATATCTTCCCTTGCAGAAAAAAAGCTAACAGAGCGAGAGAGACCTTGTGGCTTAGAGGCAAATAACACTGCCTCATATGCAATCAGCCCATGGTTCGAATCTCAGAAGGGTATGGCTGGCTGATGACGACTAATGAGTCAGAAATGCATTTCAGTTTCCCTTTAATTCTTTGTTAGTAATTTACACAAATATAGGAATTGTCCGGTGTGACTACTGCCTGTTCGATAGCCTTCAAGATAGGCTGAAAACAGGAAATAAAGATTTGCCCCATGTTTGGGGCCTAGCAAGGTAATCTAAAGAGTTAACATTTGAAACATATCTTCCCTTGCAGAAAAAAAGCTAACAGAGCGAGAGAGACCTTGTGGCTTAGAGGCAAATAACACTGCCTCATATGCAATCAGCCCATGGTTCGAATCTCAGAAGGGTATGGCTGGCTGATGACGACTAATGAGTCAGAAATGCATTTCAGTTTCCCTTTAATTCTTTGTTAGTAATTTACACAAATATAGGAATTGTCCGGTGTGACTACTGCCTGTTCGATAGCCTTCAAGATAGGCTGAAAACAGGAAATAAAGATTTGCCCCATGTTTGGGGCCTAGCAAGGTAATCTAAAGAGTTAACATTTGAAACATATCTTCCCTTGCAGAAAAAAAGCTAACAGAGCGAGAGAGACCTTGTGGCTTAGAGGCAAATAACACTGCCTCATATGCAATCAGCCCATGGTTCGAATCTCAGAAGGGTATGGCTGGCTGATGACGACTAATGAGTCAGAAATGCATTTCAGTTTCCCTTTAATTCTTTGTTAGTAATTTACACAAATATAGGAATTGTCCGGTGTGACTACTGCCTGTTCGATAGCCTTCAAGATAGGCTGAAAACAGGAAATAAAGATTTGCCCCATGTTTGGGGCCTAGCAAGGTAATCTAAAGAGTTAACATTTGAAACATATCTTCCCTTGCAGAAAAAAAGCTAACAGAGCGAGAGAGACCTTGTGGCTTAGAGGCAAATAACACTGCCTCATATGCAATCAGCCCATGGTTCGAATCTCAGAAGGGTATGGCTGGCTGATGACGACTAATGAGTCAGAAATGCATTTCAGTTTCCCTTTAATTCTTTGTTAGTAATTTACACAAATATAGGAATTGTCCGGTGTGACTACTGCCTGTTCGATAGCCTTCAAGATAGGCTGAAAACAGGAAATAAAGATTTGCCCCATGTTTGGGGCCTAGCAAGGTAATCTAAAGAGTTAACATTTGAAACATATCTTCCCTTGCGGAAAAAAAGCTAACAGAGCGAGAGAGACCTTGTGGCTTAGAGGCAAATAACACTGCCTCATATGCAATCAGCCCATGGTTCGAATCTCAGAAGGGTATGGCTGGCTGATGACGACTAATGAGTCAGAAATGCATTTCAGTTTCCCTTTAATTCTTTGTTAGTAATTTACACAAATATAGGAATTGTCCGGTGTGACTACTGCCTGTTCGATAGCCTTCAAGATAGGCTGAAAACAGGAAATAAAGATTTGCCCCATGTTTGGGGCCTAGCAAGGTAATCTAAAGAGTTAACATTTGAAACATATCTTCCCTTGCAGAAAAAAAAGCTAACAGAGCGAGAGAGACCTTGTGGCTTAGAGGCAAATAACACTGCCTCATATGCAATCAGCCCATGGTTCGAATCTCAGAAGGGTATGGCTGGCTGATGACGACTAATGAGTCAGAAATGCATTTCAGTTTCCCTTTAATTCTTTGTTAGTAATTTACACAAATATAGGAATTGTCCGGTGTGACTACTGCCTGTTCGATAGCCTTCAAGATAGGCTGAAAACAGGAAATAAAGATTTGCCCCATGTTTGGGGCCTAGCAAGGTAATCTAAAGAGTTAACATTTGAAACATATATATATATATATATATATATATATATATATATATATATATATATATATATATATATATATATAATTTAAAGAGCTGCATGTGGCTGTTTTTACTGATAGATTGTTCAAGGGTCTTCTCCCCTAATTGCATCAATGGCCAGAGAGCTTGCTTTGCACATAGGCTATCCCTAGACTGCGGATGGTTAATTTTTAAAAAAAGATTAGAGTTTTATTGCATATTATTAACAACTGTCAAGTGAACAGAGTTTCAAATTAAAATAATCAGAACTGCAAACTGGAAGAAGGAGCAGGAATACATGGCATGCTATTTCAGATTTACATACACATAGTCACCCTTTAATTATTTATCTTGCTCATGAAAATTAGCAGCTTAGAGAAAGAAACAACAATTGAAAAGATTTTGCAGTGGACATAAGGAACTGTCCCACTGACTATAAATGGATTTTTCAAATGTGTATGAACTTTTAAAAACCCTCCCCACTTATCTATAAATATATACACACCTACACATACATTTAACTATTTCATTTTATTGTATTCATATGTTGTATTTGGATTTCATACAAAGCCTATAGAAAAAGTGATGACTGAATGAAGCATAAGAAAAATAATCCCACCCATATATCTCCCCTATTCCCTTCCTTTCCTTCCTGGTAATGAAAACAGGCAAGGCTGTGATAACATTTTTAATATGATATTGCACACAGACAACTATTCTTTCAACTTGCTCTTTTAAATGTCACTCTAAATGCATTAGCATATGTTCCACTTTATTTTTTTTCCTAAAAATTCCACAGTGAAATGTTGACTACTGTGCCTTAAAAAGTGAGCCTATGTTATGTTCCCATGTGATCTAAAAACATTACCACGTCTACATTTAAAAAATATTGTAAAGGGAAGAAAAGTTTGAGTTGTTAAGTTCACAACACTGCTAAATCAAGCTTTCAGTGAATGCTGTTTGTACAGTTTTTCCAAAAATAGTCAACCCATAAAGGCCTGCAATAAACCACTTACTTAAGGGTCAGTAAGTAACAGCCTCTTCTGCTACAGCTGCTAATTCAAGGGTACTTCCAAACGGAAAGCTTTTTAATGCCACTCAGTAATTGCTATTGTGTTGTAAGCTACATGTAGAATTTCAATCTATTTTCCACACTTTATGAGTGGTTTTTTAAATATGTGAGGAATATGTGTTAAAGCATCCTTAGTACACTTGCATGCTATTTTTTATTAAAGACAAAGCAAAACCAAAACCAAAAAACTTCAGTGCCACTTAAAAATGAATAACAGAACAAACTAACAGAGTTGAAAGGGACCTTGGAGGTCTTCTAGTCCAACCCCCTGCTCAGGCAGGAAGCCCTGTACCATTTCAGACAAATGGTTGCTCAATCTCTTCTTAAAAACTTCCAGTGTTGGAGCATTCACAACTTCTGGGGGCAGGTTGTTCCACTGATTATTTGTTCTAACTGTCAGGAAATTTCTTCTTAGTTCTAGATTGGATGTCTCCTTGATAAGTTTCCATCCATTGCTTCTTGTTGTAAAAATTCACACAGTTAAAGTGAGACTGACCAGAAAGACAGTTGGGAAGATATGCTCAAGTAAAGGAAGTCAACAAGGGAATTCAAGGTCCTGAAATGTGGTTTGCATCAATCAAAACCACAGAAGATATTAAAATGAACCACACAATCAATCTGTTGTTACATTTCTTCCAGCATCAGTGGAATTCTGTGAACTTTGAAATCATGTGACAGCAGCAAGGAAAGGATTTGACATTATACACAGGCACCATAGTTTTTTTTTCCTGCTAATTTTCCCTAACTCTGCTTTGATACTCAGTTTAATTCTCAGTGTTTCTCTTCTGTGAGTCAGTTTGAGTCCTTTGGTACAGAAATTACATTAAATAAATAAATAAAATAACATTTCTCCATTGTGCAGTTATATGACCAGATATAGGGTCCATCACATTTGAAGAGTGGCTATACCACAAAAGCACATCTTTTGCATGTAAATTATCCCAGATGTATCTGCAGTTAAAACTAAGACAGTAACTAACGCTTAGTTCATACATCATAATTAGCTACGTTTTCAAAAGTGCAGCAATTGGGTTCAACATAACACTAAATCAGAACCAAACAAACCACATCATGTATTAAGATAATGTGGGAACCAGTTTAGATAAGATAAGATAATCTTTCTTGTCATTTTTTACTGTGGGCACAATGGCGCACATCAAAAATGAAATTTAGTTGCCCGCTCTCTAAGTGAGACACATACATGACACACACCTAAAACATACTACATACAACATATGTATAGACCCACACTCCTACATATACATAACAATAAAATATTAAATACTGTCCATCTTGAATATATAACGGAAAGAGGAAGCCTGAGAGTTCACAAGGTTAATGCTGTATGGAATGAAACTATGGCTAAATCTGAATGTTCTGCTACGGATACCACGAAGCCTCCTCCCAGAAGGTAACAAGGAAAACAGGTTGTGAAGAGGATGAGTAGTGTCCCAGATAATCTTACGGACCCTGTTCAAACAATGCTTCTGTGCTATGTCCTCGATGGGAGGGAGGGAACTGCCGATGACCTTTTCGGCCAACCTCACCACTCTCTGCACCGCCTTCCTGTCTGAAGCAGTCATGCTTCCAAACCAGACTGTGATGCTGTACAACAGGATGATTTCAATCATCCCCCTGTAGAAAATGGTCAGAACAGGGGAAGGAAGATGAGCTATTCTCATGCGTCGCAGAAAGTGCAGTTGCTGCTGTGCCCGCTTCACCAGTTTCTCACTGTTGAGTGACCAAGCCAGCCTACTTGTTAGCTGCACACCCAGGAATTTGATGCTGGTAACCATCTCCACAGGTGAATCATTAATGCACAGAGAAGTGTGGCTGTGCCTGCCTTTTCTGAAATCGACAATGATTTCTTTGGTTTTACTGGTATTTAAAACTAGGTTGTTTTCTTTACACCAGTTCACCAACCTCTCAACCTTCTTGCAGTAAGCTTCCACATTGTCATCATGAATAAGGCCCACTACTGTTGTACCATCTGCGAACTTTACAATATGGTTGGTGGCAAACCTAGCACAACAATCATGGGTCAACAGAGTGAATAGCAGCGGACTTAGGACGCAGCCCTGAAGAGAACCTATGCTCAGGGAAATGTTATTAGAGGTATTTGTTCCAGCTCACACATATTGGGGCCTGTTGGTAAGAAAATCCAGAATCCAGTTGCACAAAGGGGTGTTTAAGCCTAAAAGGCCCAGTTTATTTACTAGATGCTGGGGAATGATTGTGTTAAATGCTGAACTGAAGTCAACAAACAACAAACGCACATGAGTATTTCTTTCCTCTAAGTGCTTCAAGCTCAGATAGAGAACAGAAGAGATAGCATCCTCTGTAGAGCAATTTGGTCGGTAGGCAAACTGAAGCAGGTCAAATGCTGGTGGGGGGCTAGATACAATAAAGTCCTTTATCAGCTTCTCAAAGCATTTCATAATGGTGGATGTCATTGCAACCGGACGTCAATCATTGAGGCCTGTAATTGTGGACTTTTTTTGGCACTGGCAAGATGATGGCTGTCTTAAAACATGATGGGACCACTGCCTGCTGCAATGAGAGATTGAAAATATCAGTGAGAACACAAGCCAGCTCATCTGCACAGTCTCTAAGGACACATCCAGGGATGTTATCTGGGACTGCTGCTTTCCAAATGTTAACTTTCCTCAGTGTTTTCCGGACAGAGGTGACATCAAAGCTAAGCACTTGCTCATCAGGATGGGGAACAGCTTTCCTAGCAGGAGTGCTATTTGATGTCTTAAATCTACCAAAAATGCATTCAGTTTGCTTAGGAAGTCCGTGTCATCCTTGCATCTCGGTGGTAATCTGTAATGGTAATGGTAATCCATAATGGTCTGGATTCCTTTCCACATTCGCCTGGTGTTTGTAGGGTCTTGAAAAAAGTTCTGAATTTTCTGGCAATGGGCTTGCTTTGCATCTTTTATGGCACTTTTCAGATTTGCTCTGGCTGTTCTAAGGCGCCAGATTTAAAAACCACATTCCATGCTTTCAGCATCTTGCGGACCTCATAAGTCATCCACAGTTTATCATTCGCCCTCACAGCAATGCTTTTCAGGACAGAGATATGATCTATGCACTTTTGGATATATGCAGACACTGTGGTGGTATACTCCTCAATATTTGTATGTTGGTCATCAGTAGCTGGTTCCTTAAACATGCCCCAATCTGTGCACTCAAAGCAGTCTTGAAATGCTTCTATAGCTCCCTCTGTCCAAAGTTTATGAACAGACATGTTAGTTTACATGAATGAAGTCCAATCTAATGATGGAAAACCACTTCTATTAATCTTACGATCAAACCAAGGGCTCATACAAATAAGAATCTGGGAATAAAAACAAATATATGGGGTAGTGTACAGATAAGGGGACAATGCAGTTAATGGAAATGGGCAAATTATTAAAATTGTTTAATCAAGGCAGGGATGTATCTGAAGAAAGAAACTAACTTAATGAAATACACATTGTATCACTTGCAGGTCAAGTGTATAATGCATAATGTGTAGACTTGCGTGGGGGGGTGTCACAGGGGCCCATGTAACCATGGGGCTGATTGGCCCCATGAGAACTCCCCCTTACCCAACTGTATTAACAACTGTTAACCTTCCCATCTTGGAACTCTCTATCTTTTGAAATGTTATGTTTTATAATTTAAAAAAATAATCTTAAATTATGCCATGTTTAAAGCTTAATTTTATTGATTAAATTGTAAATCGCCCAGAGGGAGATGGGTGGTTAAGAAGCATGAAATTTAAATAAATAAATAAACAATTGCTTGACTGGTACCAAAATATGATTGAATTATATCGGGAAAACAAGAGCTTCCAAGCCGCTAAGGAAAAGCCGGCCCGGCCGACATTTGACAGTTGACAGCTGTCAAATGGCCGCCCGAAGCAACGGCGCACGCACACAAACCAGCCGGCCGCCATTCCCGTTGACAGCTGTCAAAGGGGCTGCCGGAGGCCAACGCGCACGCGCCGGATTTGACAGTTCCCGGAACTGTCAAATCCGCAGTCTTCAACCTAGTCCTCCAAGTGAGCTAAGCGCTCAGCTGGAAGGAATTCCCTGACAGCCGCCAAGCTGTCAAAATACTGTTCATCGATTGGCCGCCCTCAGAACGGCGGGAAAAACACTGTTACCTGATTGGTTGTTTGTTTTGACAGTTCCCTATAAAAGCCCGGATTGTTTTGACAGTCAGCTGCCGGGAGCTGAACCGAATAAACCTTTCGAACCTTGCCTACGGTCTCGCGTCTGTCTTTCTAAAGACAATTCACCTGGCGACGAGGATGGGATCCCGGTACTATAGAGCTGCATATTGAGCCGAGTCACCCCGCAAAGGAGTTCCGATCCCTCCCGCTGACAAGTCACTGCTGAAGCCACTTGGAGGGCAAAGGAACCCCTTGTAGCAGCTTGAACAGTACTGTGGACCCAGACCATGGCAAATTTAGGTCACGTCAGAGAATTCGACGTCCGCCATCCTGAAGGATGGGAGTCGCACTGGGGACAAATTGAAGGCTACCTCGTTGTCAATAAGATAACAGAGGACCGCCACAAAGCTGCCGCCCTCCTCTGTCTAAGCGGGCCTGCCGTCTATGACATCGCCGTAGGGCTTTGCAGCCCTGACCCCATCGCGACCATCCCGTACGCCGTGCTGACCGACCGCCTCAGCAAGCACTTCATGCCCCGTCGGTCCGAGCTATTCTGGCGTCTCCATTTCGCCCGCCGCCACCAGCAACCGGGCGAAACTACCACAGCCTTCATCGCGGCGGTACGTCACGCCGCCCGCCGGTGCCAATTTCCCGACCTGGAAGACCGCATCAGAGACCAGGTTATCGCCGGCCTCTCTAACGAGCGGCTCCAGCGGAAGCTGGTAGCCAGGCCCACGATGGACCTCGCTCAACTCACGTTAGAGATCATGGCCTACGAAGATAGCCACCGTGAGGTCTCTCCGGTGTACAGAGGCAGCCCAGCCGGTTCAGTCCACCACGCCAGGGAGCCGGATGACGAGCAACCAGAGACCTACACCGGCGTCGACGACATCATGTCTCGTTTCAGCAAGATGAGCGCCGACCACGGAAAGAACCGCAGGCCATTCAGACCAGCCGGTCCGGGCTCAAGGCCCACCGCCACAGGGCCGAAACCTAAATGTGCCAGCTGCGGCGGGGCTCACGCCAGAGCCACCTGCCGTTTCAGAAACGCCAAATGCCACGGATGCGGGAAGACCGGGCACATTCGCTCAGCATGCCGCAGTTCGAACCGGGAAACCCTCCACGAGCTTGAGGAAATTCCGGCAGGTAGGACCCAGGTCCCTCCCCCAGCCAAGGGAATTCCCCGGCCCTCAGTCTTGTCCATACAAGCCGAAACAAAGAGGTCGCCCATCCACCAGTTACAACCCAAAATTAAAGTTTGGGTTAAAATCCAAGGGGTGCCCTGCGAGATGGAGGTCGACTCCGGCTCCTCAGTTTCAATAATGTCTTGGGACACCCTCAGGAAAATTGGGTTAAAAAATAGACGCCGTATTCCCCTGCAGCCCTCCAAAATACTCCTCGCAGATTTTCAGGGAGCTGCCATTCAATTAAAGGGACAGGCACAAATAAAAGTAGAATATAAAAAGTTCCTGGGGCAATTAACGATCCAGATCACTGAGGCACCCAGGTCCACCCTCCTGGGGTTAGACTGGTTTGAAGCCCTGGGCATCCACCTAGAAGGCACCAACCGAATACAATCCCAAACATTAGAACAGGTTTGCCAAGCGTTCGCAGACGTTTTCGACGGAACGCTTGGCAAATACACAGGCACCCCCATAGACCTCAAATTAAAACCTGAGGTGGCTCCCATCCGCATCAAGGTAAGAAGGGTCCCCTTTGCGTTGAAACAAAAAATCGAGGCAGAATTAGACCGTTTAATCAGCCTTGGGGTCCTAGAACCAACAGACGGGGGAACCTGGGAAACTCCCATAGTCACACCAGTCAAACCCAATGGTGACGTGAGACTATGCGCGGACTATAAGGCGACGCTAAACCGCGCTTTAAATCCCCATGCATACCCAGTGCCAGCTGTCAGGGATGTGCTGTCAGAAATTGGGTCCGGTTCAATATTCGCCAAACTCGACCTAGCGCATGCCTTCCTGCAACTACCTGTCACCCGAGAAACAGCAGAAGCTCAAACCATTGTCACACACCGAGGCGCTTTCAGGGTAAACCGCCTCCAATTCGGCATCTCAGTGGCTCCTGGCATCTTCCAGGAGGTCATGGAGAAAACATTAAAAGGAATCCCAGGTGTATGCCCCTATTTCGATGACATACTCATCGCAGGGGAATCAGAAAACAATTTAGCAGACAGACTACAAGAAGTATTATTAAGATTTAGAAAAGCGGGGCTGAAACTTAAACGGGAAAAATGTTCTATAGGCGTCCCATCTGCAGATTTCTTAGGCTACAGAATTGACTCACAGGGAATTCACCCCACGAACTCAAAAGTCCTTGCTATCAAAGGTGCCCCTACCCCAAAGAATAAAACCGAGCTCCAAGCTTTCCTTGGACTTTTAAACTTTTACCATGCTTTCCTACCAGGGAAAGCAACAATCGCAGAACCCCTACACAGGCTGCTTGACAAAGGGGCAGCCTGGCAGTGGACAACAGCCCATGAAAACAGTTTTAGAACACTCAAACAAATGCTTTCCAGCAACGCCACCATCTCCCACTACAAAGAAGACAAACCCCTCTGTCTAGCCTGCGACGCATCCCCATACGGGATCGGAGCAGTTTTGAGTCATTTAGACAGCAACGGCACCCAAGCCCCGGTGGCATATTATTCAAGAACACTTTCAAAAACCGAAAGAAATTATGCCCAGATAGATAAAGAAGCCCTGGCAATTGTGGCGGGAATAAAAAAATTTCACGATTACCTTTACGGCCGCCCCTTTGTGATTTACACAGATCACAAACCACTGCTAGGACTATTCACATGGGACCGCCAGACCCCCCAAATATTATCTCCCAGGATGTTGCGCTGGACAACGTTCCTCACAGCATATTCCTACCAATTAATATACAAGCCTGGACACCAAATGTGTCACGCTGACGGCCTCAGCAGGCTACCCCTACCCCACACAGAACCAGACCCAGCCCCAGCGAGCAACATCTTAGCTATTCAAGAGCTACCAGAATGCCCACTGACAGCAAAAGACATTGCTGCCGCAACTTCATCTGACAAAACACTCAGCAGAGTGTTAGCATGGGTACACACAGGCTGGCAAACCTCTTGCCCGGGCACAGAATTTCAGCCATATTTCTCCAGGCAAAGCGAACTAACGTCACACTTAGGATGTTTACTCTGGGGATGCAGGGTAATCGTGCCTTCCAAACACAGACAAAAAGTACTAGACACATTACATGAAGGCCACCCTGGCATTGTAAAAACAAAAGCACTGGCCCGCAGCTACGTCTGGTGGCCAGGAATAGACCAGGACATAGAAAGATACATCGCTGGCTGCTACCTATGCCAAGAATCCCGCCCACTCCAGCCCAGAGCTCCAATTCATAAATGGGAACTCACAAAAAACCCCTGGTCCCGAATCCACATTGATTATGCCGGCCCATTCCAGGGACAGGTCTTCCTCATAGTTGTGGATAGTTATTCCAAGTGGCTGGAGGTTCTCCCGGTTCACAGCACAACGTCTGCCGCAACCATCCAAGCCCTCAGGGGAATCTTCGCAACACACGGTCTCCCCGACGTTATTATTTCAGACAATGGCCCTCAATTTACTTCTCATGACTTTCAGATCTTCACGAGGAGAAATTGTATTAGGCATTCAACATCGGCTCCCTTCCACCCATCGTCCAACGGCCTTGCGGAGGTTATGGTGAGGACCACCAAAGACGCCCTCAAAAGAATCATCACAGGGAACTGGCACCGTCGTTTGTCTCAATTTCTCTTAGCCCACCATTCCACGCCCTGCACATCCACCGGCAAAAGCCCAGCCGAACTACGATGGGGCCGCCGCCTGGTGACACGACTCGACAGACTCCACCCCGACAGACTGGCAGCCGAAATGACACCAAACACACATCCAAAAACTTTCTCCAAAGGACAAAATGTTTGGTCCCGAGATTATGGGGGAAGGGATAAGTGGGTTCAGGGGGTTATCCTGGAACAAACAGGACCATTATCATACACAGTGGACACTGGGACTGGACTCATACAACGCAGACACTCGGATCAGCTCCGACCCAGGTCACTGCCCAACCCCCCTCTGCAACCGACTCCGGGTGAGTCTTCACCAGCCGTCACCCCCGGACCTGACGAACTCCTCCAGGACCCTCAACCACCTGTCGAGCCCCACCAAGAAACAACTCCTCCAGCCACGCAACCCGAAGAGAGCAACCCCTGCCCCCGTCGGTCCAGCCGAGCTAGAAGGCCCCCCGCATACCTCGCGGACTTTGAATGGAAGGGGAACTCGCCGTCTGTTAAAGAACCTGTTAACCTTACTGTTTCAAAATGTTCAACTGTTGTTATGCATAACGTACCTGTTCGGGGGGGGGGAAAAGGGGGTGAATTATATCGGGAAAACAAGAGCTTCCAAGCCGCTAAGGAAAAGCCGGCCCGGCCGACATTTGACAGTTGACAGCTGTCAAATGGCCGCCCGAAGCAACGGCGCACGCACACAAACCAGCCGGCCGCCATTCCCGTTGACAGCTGTCAAAGGGGCTGCCGGAGGCCAACGCGCACGCGCCGGATTTGACAGTTCCCGGAACTGTCAAATCCGCAGTCTTAAACCTAGTCCTCCAAGTGAGCTAAGCGCTCAGCTGGAAGGAATTCCCTGACAGCCGCCAAGCTGTCAAAATACTGTTCATCGATTGGCCGCCCTCAGAACGGCGGGAAAAACACTGTTACCTGATTGGTTGTTTGTTTTGACAGTTCCCTATAAAAGCCCGGATTGTTTTGACAGTCAGCTGCCGGGAGCTGAACCGAATAAACCTTTCGAACCTTGCCTACGGTCTCGCGTCTGTCTTTCTAAAGACAATTCAATGATTCCTGGGAATTCTGGGGGAATCATACAGACCTAACATATCTGAAGGCTACGAGGTTGGTAAACTTGGATTAGCAGATAGCATCCTGTTTGGTGGGTGGACAGCCTAGTATTCCCAGATTATTTTGGCTTCTATTGTTGTTATTGTAACAGGCTTTACCAGAACTACATCGGTGAACATATGTCATCTCTTGCTGCTGCTGATTAGCTGAATCAGTATTCCATTTCATTAATGCATAATGAAAGCAGTTAATAGGATTGTGCTTCTCAGCTCTGAATAGGAACGTGATGCTAATAAGATGAGAGGTCGTCTCTCCTGCTAAGAGAGGAAGAAACTGTGGACAGTACTTTATCTTGGCAACCCGTAGCAAACAGTGTTTTTAAATGTTTTTCGAACCCAGTTGCCATTGTTATTTGTCCATTTTATTACCTGTGTTTGGTTGTGACATTTTAACTCAGCTCATCTGAGGCTCATTTTGTCTGCCTTTAAAAAAAAGGCAGTTGTGAAGTGGCAGTTTTCAGCGGTCTAGCCTACCACTTTCACCAACTATGTTTCAGAGATGATATTCTCCTCTGTACACTTAAAAATAGTTTGTTCATTTATTTAGTTATTTTATTAAATTTAAATGTTGCCCAATCTCACTATCAAGTGACTAAGAAAAACATTTCGTATCATTTACATTCTCTTAACACCAAAATGATTAAAATTAAATATATTGAATATAACTATACTGATCAAAGTACTTTGATCAGTTGGATAAATATTTTATGTGCATACAGTATCTATGTGAGTAAGATTCCTGTATGTGTTGCTATTTTGCATACACACAAACACACAACAGTCCATGCATATTCAGTCTATTTACATACATAATATACAATGTGAGCAATGTCCCTGAAGAAAATGAGGGAGAAGTGAAGATGGTAGGCATTGTGTAAATTGATGACTTTTGGATTTTACATACCTCATCTCATTTCTTATCCTATTTTAATACTGATTATATATATTATATACATATTAATAAGATCAGAGTTGGCAATCATATATACATATATATAAGATTGCCAACTCTGATCTTGTTGCTATCATGTATTTCTCTGGGGCACTTGACCAATTAATTCCTCCCCTTCATAACTATGGTTGACTGTGACAACTGCCTCTCTCCAGTTCAGCTTGGTTTTTTACATAATTCTAAGCTATATAAACAATCTCACTGTTTTCTGAAAAAGAAACCTGATTATGTAGCTGGTCCCAATACAAACTGAGATACAACACAGCTGTTCTCTGGATTTTCAGTTTGTTTTGCTATAAATACATCACAATTGTTTTGCTGGATTAAAACTAACTCCACCTACAGTAGTACCCCAGGATTATGCATATATCCCAGACAATGCATATAACACACACACACACACATTAACACACACAAACACAGACACATTAGAAAAGTTATCTAATATTGGATTATTCAGGTTACCTATAGGGTGACAAAAGTAGAAAAAAGATTCTTCATTTCAAGTCAGGATTTCGTCGTGACCTCTTATAATTTAAATCTGAAATCAATGGAATAAGAAAGCAATATATGTAGATCAGAGGTCCCCAACCTTTTGGGCACCAGGGACCAGTTTTGTGGAGAGAGCTTTTTCCTTGGACCAGAAGGTGCGTGGCTTTGTGTGCTGCCTGCATCCCGCGGATAGGGCTTTGCTTGTTTGTACAGACTGGTTGTTGGCATGCCGTGGACCGGTACTGGTCCACAGACAGGGGTTGGGAACCCCTGATGTAGATGTTAGGTAGGCTTAAAAGGTAAAGGTAAAGGTTCCCCTGCACATGCGTGCTAGTCGTTTCCAACTCTAGGGGCCGGTGCTCATCTCCGTTTCAAAGCAAAAGAGCCAGTGTTTGTCCGAGGACGTCTCCGTGGTCATGTGGCCGGCATGACTAGACGCCAAAGGCGCACGGAACACTGTTACCTTCCCACCGTAGTGGTCCCTATTTTTCTACTTGCATTTTTACGTGCTTTCGAACTGCTAGGTTGGCAGAAGCTGGGACGAGTAACAGGCGCTCACTCTGTTACGCGGCACTCGGGATTTGACCCACCAAACTGCCGACCTTCTGATCGACAAGCTCAGCATCCTAACCCACTGAGCCACCGCGTCCCTCTTAGGTAGGCTTACAAATAAATAAATAAATAAATAAATAGGAACATAGGTTTCTGAAAAGCAGGAACCTATGTTCACATTTGTTTATTTATTTGGCATATAAAATCAGAATGGGGCTCTGTGGGTAATGAAACTCCTTATGTTCTCTGTCCCTGCAGCGCCAGATAGCAGTGAGTAGCCAGCTGGCAGATCAGCAACTGTGAGCTTTCCTCCTATTCTCTTAAGCAATGAGCAGAAGTAAGAATGACTTCTAAAGATAGATTGGTATGGAGAGGTATAGTGGTTTATGTTGGTATAAACAAGAATTAACGACTTTTCTTTTTTAATCTTCTTATCTCAGGTCTTTAATTTTGCAGGCCTGCTCGTTTTACTTTTTTTTTTTTGAGTTATAAATAATACTGTTTACTCCAAAAGGTAATAGCTAGATGGCTTAGTAAATGCGTACGTATAAACAAAAATACTAGCAACTGCTTATAAAACTCCAGTAATAAAAGAGGGAAGAATAATTTTTACAATGAGACACACACATTCACATAAGAATGGCTGTGCCTTACAACACACTATGATCTGCCACACATGCCACTAAATGAACACACAGTTCATTATCACTAGTGATATCATTCATTATTAAATTAATATGCAGGTTATGCAGGGGAGGATTTGGCTGAATACTGTATGGTATTAGAATCCAATCCATTGTGACTGATTGATAAGATAGATTTTGTGGTTTTTGATTCCATGTTGACTCCTGGCAACTGCCTAGACAAGGTGCTGCAACTTTCTTAACAACCTTCTTCGGTGATAGTTTGCCCTTGCCTCCTTCTTAGGACTGCAAAAGTGTAACTGGACAAGGTCACCCGGCTGTCTTTGGGCCTAAAGGAGGACTAGAACTCATGGCCTCCCAGTTTCTAGCCCAATGTTTTAATCACTACACTAAACTGGCTCTTTGGTAAAATATGATTCCAGTGTATTTGATTTTCCTGGGTTTGGGGCAGTGTCACTTTTTTTTTTTTGCCCATTCCAGGAAAAATAGCACAAACATTGCCTTTGCTAATATGAGATTATTTTAAGCATGAATGATGGGAAATATTTTATATTCAGAACACTATTTGTTCTGTTATGCTATTTGACATGATAGGAGTGTTCCAATATTTGAGGGGCTGCCACAAAGAAGAGGTGGTCAATCTATTTTCCAAAGTACCAGAAGGCAAGACAAGAAGCAACAGGGGAAAACTGAAAAAGGAAAGAAGCAACCTAGAACTAAGGAGAAATTTCCTGACGGTAAGAACAAACAATCAGTGGAACAGCTTGTCTTCAGAAGTTGTGGGTGTTCCAACACTGGAGGCTTTTATGAAACAGACTGGATAGCCATTTGTCTAAAATGATATAGAGTCTCTTGCCTGAACAGGCGGTTGGTCTAGAAGACCTCCAGTCTCCATTCCAACTCTGTTATTCTGTATTTTGTATTCCTTGAACAAAGTATTGTTTTCTTTGGCAACAATTCAGATTTTAGTGTTTCCTATCACCTACTCCCAGACCACTTAAACTGCAAATACCATGGACTGTATCTAGTAATTAATGTATACAAAATATACATTCCACCGCTGAGCCCATACAAAGGTTTTGATACAGTTAAATGAAGTCATCCATTTTTAAGGTGTCACTGAACAATGAAATTTGTTTTTATTTGGATCCTCCATACATAAAAGCAGGCCCAATTTTTCAATTACACACCCAGAACTAAAGGTTATCTAAAGGGGAAAAATGTGCCTTACAAAACCTGAACTGGAATAATTTCCCAGAATGTGAAGGCTTTCAGAATAGATAGACTACAGCATATTGTTCTGACTTGATTATAGCTGAAAAGTTGATTTGACATCCTGTTGTCAAGGAGACCAGTTCACACTGAAAGAAAACAAATTGTGATCCTATCAGTCAAATGATTCAAGTGACCTTAGGAAAAAATAATAATAAAGGTTCAACTTTCAAAGCTCTGTGTTCATCAAAATGAAGGAGGGGGTAAATAAAGCTCTTCATATTCATTTGGAAGCAGTTTTCAATCTGGAATGCATAAAATGCAGCCTCTTCTCCAACACTGCCATGTCAAACCCTTGAAGTCAGTTATACGTATAATGCTTCCACCCAGCATTCATTACCAGCATTCAGAAGAACCAAGAGAATTGCAAAAACAAGCACTAGCAAAGCTTCTTGAGTGACAGAAGATGATGCTTGAGACATTTTTCAGGCATAATAATACTGACTGTACACAGGATTGTGTGTGTCCCACAACACACAACAATTTGTGTGCCAAGAATAAAAAAAACTCATTTTCCTTGTACTTCAGTAGATGGTATAATCTCTTCTGCTGCCCAAGAGTCGGAGTTTCAAAGGATTCTGATATCAGCAGAGAGTTTTCCATATTTTGACAATTTCTTTTATTTATCAATGGTGGACATGAAATGAATTTTCATCTACACTGCCACCAGCTGCAGCGATAGAAGAGGGGAAATAAAGAAACACAATATACAGTATAATGTATGCAGCTCATAAATATCATGGATGTGGCCTCTAAAACCCTTCTAATACTTGCCATCAGATGGTATATTCAGCAGTGGCAGAAGAGGGAAATGACTAAACATTCAGGGAGTAAATCTATTATTAGTTAGTCATCTAATGAAATGTTATTTTAATTCGACTTAAATGTCAGTTTTTGTCTGTTCCACCCATTTCTTCAATCTACAAGCGGCTTACATTTGGAGAGCGTTCTCCAAAACAGAAAACAAAATGTGTGCACTCTTGTCTTCAGGAATCACTGAAGTCCTAATCTCATTTGCCCAGTCAGTTAGGGAAAAGTCAGGGAGGCATATTGGAAGCTGGATTGAAACAAGTCAAACTATGACTGTCCCAAAAGTGCTTTTTCAGGAGGCAACTGGGCTTTCTTGTTTTTCTTAGAAGGTGTTTCACTTCTCATCCAAGAAGCTTCTTCAGCTCTGACTGGATGGTGGGGAATGGAAGGATTTATATTCCTTGCAGACAGCTGGTCATTTGCATTCTTTTAGAGAGTTGTTGGGGCCATTTGGAGGTTTGCCTATGTCCTCAGGATCAGCTGAGTAGTGCAAATGTGTGTGGAGCCTTCTTGGCTGCAGGATGTTTTCTGCCCTGTCTCCCTTCACTCTTGAAGACAGATGCAGGCTGTTGGGGATGAGTCTGTGATATGTGCATCTCAAACTGAAGTGAAAATGGTTCCTGTAGTCTGCAATGTTTTCTGGAAATCCGTTCATACTCCTGCACCATTCGAAGGGTGTTCATCCCAAGAGCATAGCTAAATGTCTATGGAGATTCTCAGTCATCCAGGTCATGGTTGTTCCAAAGGTGGTTTTTCAGGAGGCAACTGGACTTACTTATTTTTCTTTGAAGATGTTTCGTTTCTCATCCAAGAAGCTTCTTCAGCTCTGACTGGACAGTGGGGAATGGAAGGAATGACTAGCTGTCTACAAGGAATATAAATCCTTCCATTCTCCACCATCCAGTCAGAGCTGAAGAAGCCTCTTGCATGAGAAGAAAAACATCTTCAAAGAAAAACAAAAAAGTTCAGTTGCCTCCTGAAAAAGCACCTTTGGGACAACCATGACCTGGATGACTGAGAATCTCCATAGATGTCAAAGTATGGCTCTGGCAGCTGAGGGGCTCCAGAAATTCACATCAACTCTTCTCCTGCCCTTCCCAGAGATGACCTAGATGATGGGCACAGCACATGCAATATGTTCTTCAACAATGCTGAAGAACCTCAACAACTTCACTTAGTTATAGTTGCCAAACTGCCTATCAGTTAACAAACAATTATGTTTGAAGCAAATGCTGGACTGGTTTTCACTAAAGAAAAATTCATCTCTTCATGGCTGTGTAACAGAAGTGTCAACTTTACAACGAACCTGGCTGCAGCCATTTTGCTCGTTCTAGGTTGCCGTAGGAATGGGAGGGGTGTGTGGAGGATTTCCACTAGTCTAAACATTTTACTGTCCCATAGGAAACAATGTCATTTCTGTCAGTCAGATGGGGTGGCATGAGCATTTGGTTAGAAAGCCCATCAAACTGTTCTATTGGGGAAGACAGCTAATTGCATTGCACTGGGGTGGAAAGTTCAGCTTTGTAATATTGTGTCTCTTCAAAGGGAATTTCAGACTTGGTTCCACTTTTGATCATGTTGATACTATGTAATCAATAAACCTGTTCTTTGAGGAAATGTCAAGCCTCAGAATTCTGGTTTGTTTGGTCTTGTCTATCGGAACCTTGACACAAAGTTTTCTTTGAATGAAGTTCAGCTTCTAAAGACTCAGGGACATGTCCATGCCAACTTCTTGGCAACTGTATGCAAGCTGGTTGAAAAAGATTGTTAGTAATCTGTATCCAGCTGAGGTGGATGAATTTGGTTATTCTTCTGTTTTCAGTACTTAGTTTGTTGTTATTTTTACTTGCCTAAAGTTCCCAGATCCATTAACAGACACTCTAGAGTGGGGTCTAATGTCACAACAACCAATTTGTTCCCCAGTATGAGCTGTGTTTCCTGAAAGCTTCTGTCAAAAATTCACCTCAGAGACCTGGAACAATGTCACAAGTGCTGTTTGTTTCTAGCAAATAAAATGCTTCTGGCACTCTCTGTATTATTCACCTCCACACTTTTCTATGTCAATTTGCTCCATAGTAATGGAATACTACATGTGCTCAAATGTTGGCACTCTTTCTAATAACAAAGAGGCATGCAATCTCTAATGGATGAATCAGCTAGAAAAAATTAGTTTAAACTGTTTAAAATCAGTTTTTAAAACCAATTAGGTTAATGTTCTTTTTTTTCTATTTTTGGTCTTTTTAAAGAAATAATTGTTTTAATGAAAGTATAAATATATACAAACTGAATATATCAAGCAATCCCATATCGCACATAAGAAGGAAGATGTTTTAGTCAGTTATAGTCAGAACATATTTAAATTTCAGAAGGCATGTTCTGAGTGATGTGGTGGCCATGAGGGAGCTTTTCCATTCACAAAATAATTGTCAAGCCACAAAATGGTAGCTGCTTTAGCTGAAAAAAGAAACCTATGTGTTTGTATACTATACATTTACATACATTCAATAGGAGCAAAATAAGATTAAAGTATAAACTTTTGAACAGAGTTATGGAAAAGCATTTGTTTTAACTAGATAGTCAAGTGATTAAAAGGAAATGGATTAAAAAGGAAATCAACTATATCATAATTTTCCCATGTACTAGGGAACTGCTCTTTTGTACAGTGTATATTTTGAAATATTCTACAATTTAAACTGATTTGTCTTCTAGAAACCATAGAATGTTTGGAAATTGTTGAAGAGCTTTTTGGACAGCCTAGGCCCTAGAGTGATACATGACACTTAAGACAGATGACTATATTATGATTTTCTAAGTTTATCATTTTTTTCCCATTTGGATGTTTCATTATGTTTCATTATACTAAACAGCCAATATTAATTATTTCCGTGATAAGACACAAAATGAATATATGAGAAGAGAGTATTTTGAAGATTGACTAGAGGGAAGCAAAGAGAACTAAGCATTATACGTAGGGTAGCAGAGACCCATTAAGTCAACAGAAAAATACTATTTGACTAAGGAGTTTGGGTTGAATTGTGGTCATAAGTAAAAGATTATCTGTATTATTTGTATTATTTTTTATCTATTTGTAAACTTTAGAAAATTATTTTAATTCAGCATTCCGTTCACTATTATTTTAGAAGCATCACTTCCTTTTAGAATTTTTTTAGAAAATGTTTTTGTACTTTTGCCAATATTGGCTTTTCTTCAAAGCAGCAGATCTTTCCACAGGTATGGACTGAACAGTTGTTCTACCAATTCATTGGGGGGGGGAGAGAGGAAGGGAAGAATTGCTAGAAACTTATAAAGTGCAAAGTTTATGAAAAAAGTAAATGCTAAATACTAAAGAATGAATAATCTGTGTCTATAGCTGGAATAAATCAAAATCTTAAATTTTTGTATCACTAACATAATAAACATTGAATATCATAACATAATAACAAATGGTAGTAAAAGAAAGATAACACACAGTTTCCTTATCAATATTTTAACAGTAGTTAGCAGTAGTTAAAATATTTCAGTATCTAAAATATGGTGCTTAAAATAATTAGCATTCTCTTTTTTGTCATCAGAAAGGGCTTAAAATGATTAAACATGTATCACTTGGGAATTTTTGGTATTTAAAATTGCAGAGATATGACATTTGAAGATTTTGGCTTTTGTTTTTAATGGCTTTAAATGCAAGTGCCATCATTCAGTCTTAAAAAAGCATAATCTCAGTAAATGGAAGGTCAGTTCCTCGAAAATGAAAAAAATATTGAGAAGATAAATCTGAAAAGTCACAGCTGTGTTAGTTTAACAGAAGTCATATACAAATTCAAATAATTGTCGAGAATCTAAAAATATTCCATTGGAAATTACTGTATACATTTTATCCCATCTGACGAATCTGTTCAATACAGTAGTGGGGGTCTTCAGAAGAGTTTTAGGGTCTGGATCCTCCCCTGAACACTGGATGGCAAAACAGATGGGTCATTTGACAGAATTTAGAAGACATAAAGGAAATAATCATCCCCTTTAAAATGATGATGAATGGAGCCCCCCCCAAGGATCAATGAAAGTTGTAACCCACGGCATCTTTAGATAGAGGTTTTCTTTCAGATGACAGTAAAAAAAAACAGCAATATTTGAGCAAGAAGATCAAGTGTGGGATTTGCTTAAAATAGAATAGAATAGAATAGAATAGAATAGAATAGAATAGAATAGAATAGAATAGAATAGAATAGAATAGAATAGAATAGAATAGAATAGAATAGAATAGAATAGAATAGAATAGAATAGAATAGCAAAGTTGGAAGGGACCCTGGAGGTTATCTAGTCCAACTCCCTGCTTAGGCAGGAAACCCTATATGATTGCAGACAAATGGCTGTCCATCTCTTCTTAATACTTCCAGTGTTGGAGCATTCACAACTTCTGGAGGCAGGTTGTTCCACTGATTAATTGTTCTAAATGTCAGGAAAATTTTCCTTAGTTCTAGGTTGCTTCACTCTTTGGTTAGTTTCCATCCGTTGCTTCTTGTCCTGTCTTCAGGTGCTTTGGAGAATAGCTTGACTCCCTCTTCTTTGTGGCAGCCCCTGAGATATTGGAACACTGCTATCATGTCACCCCTAGTGCTTCTTTTCATTAAACTAGACATACCCAATTCCAGCAACCGTTCTTTATATGTTTTAGCCTCCAGTCCCCAAGGGATAGCAAATAAGGGTTTGAACATGAGAAATCTTGAAGGGACATTCTAAGGGTGTAGAAATTGACCTAGTTTATTTTACCTGGTTGAGCTTGAAAGAGGGTGTATTACTCTTTGTGTTCACTCAAGTTTCTGGTTTTGCATCAGCTAAGATCTCACCCTCCTGGCATTGAGAGGGTTAAGAGGTCAGATAAGCTTGTGTGCTATTGTTGTTAAAATAGATGTTCATGCTTGGCCATTTTTAAAAACATTTTATCTGTGGTGTACTGCCTTTTTTATAATTATATTGATGTTTTTAACCTTTGCTTGCTGACCAGAGTCACATATGTGAGATGGGTGGCCATATAAATTGAATAAAACACATAAATAAATAACTGGATGCAATTTATAACAACCTCAGGGAGAATAATGGAAATTCCTATTCAGTATAACTAAAAAATACCAGATCATGGATGGGTGATGGCTAAGCACATGTCAAAATTCACAAGACGTTTTATGCCCTAAATCAAAAAGCGAACAGGAAAAACAAAAAGAACAACTTACCCACAAGAAGGTCCATAATCACTGATCAGCTTGTTGTGGCTCTCCCAAAAGCCCTGAATGAATGCAAAGAGATGACAGAAATTATAGCTGGTTCTTTGCCTTACCAACACTGCCCATCGGATTTCAAGAACCTTTTAGAATAGCAATGTTTTAGGTATCTTCAGGCAACGTGGTCCACATTTTTGCCTACCTGAGTTTTTTTTCTTTTCCAATAAGGAAGAAGTCAGATATACTTTCTTTTTGTTTTCTGTCCCTCATAAATGAAGAAGTCAGTAGTTAGTTTCTCACTAGTGATTAGTTGATTTGATAAATACCCCTGTACACCTATAAGTATTTTGCTAAAGACACTTCCATCTTCTGAGGCAATGGTCCTTATGCATCCATTTTGAATGAGCAGGATTAAATGCTTTATTAAAGGCAAGATTTATTTCTTTTTTTAATCCTTATTCAAAGAACATACATATAATGTTTTCTCTTTTACAACAATCCTTGGATGTTCTTTAAATCTGAGACTCATTCTATCGTACAGAGATATGATTTATTTCAGAATCATATATTTACTGGCAATTGATTTATGGTTTATTATGCTAGGTTCCTAGTGTGATACGACATATTTTTATTTGTTATATCAGGTAACTTTTAGTTGTATCTTATATTTAACAAGATTATATTTAACAAATATATATATATTCTTATTTTCTAGAATCTTACTAGCCAGCCAAAATTTTGAAGAATAATTAAACATCAAACTCCCCAAATTAAAACCACTGCTCCCTGGTGCCCCAGAAACAATAATTAAAATGATATTAATTTACTTTAAAGTTCCTGTTTTGTGCTGATTATGCAAATGTAAATTGTCTTATATTGCAGATCAACCTTCCTCAATCTGAGCATCCAACAGAAGCATGGGAATCAACTCCCATAATTCCCAGCTAGCATAACTATGTTCTATGAACTCTGGTAGTTGGCATGCAGATACTTTAAGATGCCCAACTAGAGGCAGGTTGATAGAAACAATTGGCTAAATAGAAAAGTGTGGTTTGCATCTTCAAGAGTGCCAAGTAGCTACAGTGAAAACTTTGAAGAGTGCAATTATGATGAATGCAATGTAAATGTAAAATTGTAAAAAAAATTACAGATGGAAAAAAAATGTAGATACAGAGATAAAGGACTGAATGACTCTAACTCAGTCATTCTCTCCATCCAACTCATCTTGGACTCATTGTTTTGTTGTGGGGAAAACAGGAGGAGAAAGTTTTGTTGGATGTGTTTGCTTCCTTGAGTTATTTGTAAAAACAATAAAGCCAAGATAGAAGTAAGTAAAGGAACAGACTTTTCAAGTATCTTCCAACATAACATTTAGTGGTTGTTTAAAAAGCAGGCAAAACAGTCTTTTAAGGATAACAGTGTTTAAGAAACACTGATAAACTTCATTTATGTGTTGCCACACACTGTATTTTCCAGTATTTAGTGTTTCTCATAGCATTTGCAATTTCTAATATAACACAAAATATTCCAATAAAATTGTCATGGAATATTAATTTCAAAATACACAAAATAATAGCTAATAAAGCAGTGGTGGAGACATTCAAACTCAAAACATTAGGCTGATAATGCTGAACATCAGCAAAGAATGACAAATGGATTGATTTACCAAAGGATCATTTAGTTGAATTATGATGCATTTGTTTTTCAGTGTAAACACTGGATTTTTGCAAGCAAAGTGAGATGTATGGTTTCTAAATAAATATTTTATAATGCCTTATTGAAACAGAGAATCAGCTGCCAAGAATTAAAAATTGGCTTTAGGCAGTTTTGGAAGACCCAATGGTTCTCATCCATGCCCATGATGACATCTAAAATATAAAGCTGTGGTGACTTGGTAGTGAACATTAAATCCAGTGTAAATCCAGTGTAAATCCAGCCATTAACCTTCTTATCCTAAACACTGCAAATGGGTCACTGTAGTCAGATCTGAGAATAACCCATCTTCCTTGTCACAATCTCCAGGTTAATACCACAATTTAGAATGTATTTTATATACAGTGTCTAGCTTTCACACTGAACATTCCTTGTTTGTAGAAAAAATGTCAACAAAGCACTGACTTCATGCAGTAACTTTATAATATATTGACACCTTTGTGGTACACATAGTCCTTGCTTAACAACCGTTTGCTTAGCAATTGTTTGAAGTTATGATATTCACCCCCAAGGTAATTATGACTTATTTTGCATTTTCCCCATGGTCACATGATCACATTTTGGGCACTTGGCAAGCAGCTTCTTTGCAGCATCCTGTGGTCATATGACTGTGATTTTTTGTTATTTTTTCCTGGTTTCAGGTGTTTATTTTTGGTTTCCAGAAAAAAGAAATAGCCAGTGGATCAAACAAATTTGCTTAATGACTGCTGCATTCACGTAACAACCACTGGATTATTTTAATGACCACTGCAAAAAGGTTGTAAAATCTGGTGTGGTCACATGGTAACTCGCTTAGCAACTGCAACAACATACTACTATAAGTCAGGCTCAATTACAGTTGTAGCCAGCATTTCTTGTCCTTGTCCTCAAGATCATCCACACATTCCATTACAATAGAGCAGAAGTTGGCATTATATGCATTTTTGTACCATCGGTATTTACTTTAGAATAAGACCAAGTCAAGCAATTGCTCATTCAAAGAATAAGGGATAGGTTTCAGACTACAGTTAATAGGTTGCCCCAACATGGCAGAAATTAGACAAATAAGGCCCTAGGAAACCAGCAAGATAGCTACAAAATCTTGCTATCTTCAAGTTAGAATAGAATAGAATTTTTCAAAGCTAGCATAACATTTACCATCCACAGTGCTACAAGATAAGTTTAAGATGGGATAAGAAATCAAAATGCTCAATGAGGGCTACTCATGTTGAATAGCCACAGAATGCCAACATGTGAGAAAGTGCTTGTGTGAAATGGCTAGAGGGCAGAACACTGATCAGAAGCACACTACATTACAAACATGTAGAGATAACTGGTATGTCAATGGTAAATATTGTAATAGATGTATTGCACACATATATGTGCACGAATGCAGACCATTTTCAAAGCATAAGACTGAGAATCTCCATAGACTTTCAAAGCATAAGCTTTCAGTTCTTTAATTATGTCAACCTCCATAAAGCCGAAGTAGGTGTCTTTTTAAAATTGTGTTTATACAGTTATATAAGAAAGGGAGGCACAATCCAAGCATATCATGTGTATCTCTAGCACTATATGAAAATTTCAAATTTGAAAGAAAAAAAATATAGTTGTTATGAAATACAACACAATGCCAAAGAGAACTATGTCATCTTTTGATTGACAGAAAAATCTATCACTTTCAAAATGTCAAAAATGGATAGGTTACAAATCTCCTGAATCCAGTCCTTAATATCTGGAATAATATTACTTTTCCAATTTCTCAAAATGAATCTGTGATTTTCCATGCCCAGCGTAGCCAAAGTTCCTCAAACCAATATCAGATTGAAATGTAAATAAGTACATTTCCTCCCAAACCTACTTATACATATTAACATTTCCAAAAGATGCAAAGGGTCAAACCATATGAATCAAAGATCTCTCAAAGACTGTATATCAGGCAAAAAAAAAATCTCTCCAATGACTATTGTTTAAATACATTTGTTCTTAATAAAGCAGGAATAAGCATAGAAACCAGTTGTTACTACACACATGTGCATGAAGTTCTATCTATGCCATCCTTTTTTTAAAAAAATAAATAAATCATGTACACAATTTGCTTCCTTTGATCACCGTCTCTAATAGTCATCCTCTGTGGGTAATATTCTTTAATTTATGTGTGTGGCATTTCAGATTTTAATGCACATATACAAGCCTTCTAAATTTAATAAAAACAACTTTTTTTACCCTTTAGAGTTATTGAGAGGTTAGTGTTATGTAATTAAGTTAATCCTCATTTGTAAAGGCTAATTAACTAATGCTAATTGAATCCACATATGAACATTAGCACAATGCACTCTCATTAGACAATTTTAAAAAATTACCTTAACTAAACCCAAGCAAATTATTTTGCTTCTTATAATCTTTACAGAAAATGGGAAAAGGAGGCTATTTCATACAACAGCATGCTTTTTGCCCTTGATTTGCATTTTCTTTGTCTGACAAAGTATACAATCAACTGCTATTGTTGCCTATAGCATTTTACCTAAGGCTGAAATTCTACGCCTATTTACTTGGGAACAAGCTCCAGTGAACTTACTGGGATTTACTGCTAAATTAAAACATGAAAGATTGTGCTATAAAGAAATTTATATTTTAAAGTGGCAACTCAAACAGCAAAATCAAGAAAGTTTTTGATTATATTGACAATAACCACAAGTTGTAGCAGGTGTATCTTGCCATCTTGGTTCTATTTCATATTTGAATAAATTGTCCACATTGTAACAGTCTTGTCTCATCCTCAGATTTATGAATCATGAACTCAGAATTTCCTAGAGCTTTTACACAAACATGCCTCTTTTTTACACATCATGACAGAGAACAGATGATGAAAAAGGACAGCTTCCTACAGCTGCTGCATACTTTCCCAAAACAGATCATAAAGATAGTCAGTCTGAAAAAGTAGCTCAATCAGCCATTATTTGCCAAATAATGAGGAGCTGTACAGTACATATGTGGTGAAGGACTGTCTATATCCAAGGTACAAATGCTACGAAAGATTTTCAGTATTCTTTTATGGTCTCAATGAGGAAAATATACAGAATGGAACAAATAGGAAGAAAGTGGTATCAATCGTAGTTACCAAAGGCCAGAACACCAGAAGTCTGATGTTATTTGTTGCACAACTGAAACAGAAGCATTGCCAACAAATGATTTCTTTAAAATGCTGCACTTTCTCTTTCTCAAACCCTTCCTTAAAGTAAATGTTTCTTCTTTACTAGCAGACTATTCAGAGTAGAGAGCAACTAATTAACTAACAAAAAGGATTTGTGGGGGAAAAAATAATAAATATGATGATCCAGAGATGTCTGCAAGAAGTGATCAGAGCCTTACATCCTTGCACTGTTACTTTCACAACTATCAGTGCACAAACATAATGAGATCTGAGAAGACGAATGGAAGGTATTGTCATGACTATGGATAGGTCCATATGCTGGATGAATCCATTATGTGGTTTATTTGATTTTGGCTAGTCCTAGTATAAAACCCACCCATTATAAATCTTAATGTGCTATGTGAACCCAGCCAATAGTGGCTTATTCAGTAAAACATGATGAAACAAAGCATGATATGTACATCTGGCCAGGCCTCATACTTCGTAAAGATTAATGTAATCAGCTGACAAGGGGAGATAATAGAAGGTCAGAAGGTGGGAGTCTAAATAAATAAGATTTGCAAGGAAAGATTCTCCAGCAAATTCTAAGAGCCCTGATAGAATGCCACATTAACAACAAAAGAGGAGCTATATGGCATGAAACAACCTTTAATGTGATGCTAATAGTGCTTGATTTGGGAAGGCATTTCTTAAGTATGCAATAGCCTCAATGCTGAACTCTCTGCATGAATAAAATAAGTGCCCCAATATGAGGGGAGGGGTGATTAGAACTACAATAGAAGAATCCACTGAGAGGAAGACAAACCATAGCAAGATGCCTACAAAAATAGAGATAACAGCCTTCTTTTCCCAACATGAGTATCATAGTTGTTCTAGAATATTCTATCAACAAGTCTGGGGGATGGTTGAGTGAAGCAAGAATTGTATGAATTGCACATTCATGGATATTATGACATCCTAGAGGTAACCATAGATAGATGCCCTATGCTCTGTAAGTCTGAAAGAATTTATCTTCTGTAAGGCAACAGGAATAAGTCAACAGTTCTTTGTCATTTACTTTGCTCCTAGCACAGCACTCAGTCAAGCTCTGCATAATTAAATACTGTACAATAAATTTCTCCAACCTGGCACACACCATCAGACTACAATTTTCAATACTCGCAGCCACAATTAGATACTGGGAACTGTATATTACCGGAGGGTGCTATTCCAAAGAAGTCAGGTCTATACAACAGGGCAATTACCCCTATGTTCTGCATTGTGAAAAGTTACACAAAAAAGCCGACCAGAGATAGCCTTGTCTTCCTAAATGTATTCAGCATAATCTGAGAAGTCAAATGCTAGCCATTCTACCATAGGAAATTTACTGCAGTCAGATGAATGAAATACTTAGTTTTGAATCTTAGTAAATCTCACTTTGACAAAATTTGAGAATCCTGGTCAAAATATTACTCATAGAATCAAACTGTTAGACTTTCTTTTGATGAGCATGCAACCTTCAGCATATAAAGCAGGGGTCTTCAAACTTGGCCCTTTTATGATTTGTGGACTTCAACTCCCAGAATTCCTCAGCCAGCTTCTGGGAGTTGAGGTCCACAAGTCATAAAAGGGCCAAGTTTGAAGACCCCTGATATAAAGCATAAACAACAGAAATTTAATAATATATCTTTTAATTGAAAAATCACTCAGGAAGGCTATTTACATTTCAGAAACAGAAGGTGTGTAATTTAAATCCACATGGAATGTAAGAAGAAATGAACATAAAAATTGCCTACTATGGGTAGATTAAGTCAAACAAGCATTTTTAATTTTAGCAAGTTCAGATTTGCCATAGGTTTTATATAATACATTATAATGTTATATTTTGCTTTACTTTTGATTTAGTATAAAGTATACAACCTGATTCCTTCAAAGCCTTTATTAAAACACTCTTGAATTACTTCAAAAATGGACATACTTCTAAAAATTATTTCATTTATTTATTATTCAAATTAAGTGCCTACCCACTCAGGGAAGCATACAACAATCCAGTGAAACATTGAAATTATTGAAATTTACAAATTGTAAAAGTTGCCAGAAAAATATAACTACACTTTTCAATGTGAAGAATTTTGAATAATCTGGTCAAAACTTATAGTTATTTTCCATCCTTTCTTTTTTATAATTTAATGTGTAGACCATATAATTATCAATATCATCATCACCATTCTAGCCATTATCTATCCACTGCAGATGAAGGTCTCTTCTGCATGTTTCCAACCAATATGGTCTTGAGCTTTCCTTTGCCAGATGAGCCCGCACTATGGTACTTGCTGACGTCGTTGACCTATCTTGTTTTAGGACTCTTTTATGGATGCTTTTTATCAAGTGGAATTCATTCTATGACTGCCTTAAGTCCACCTGCCAATTATCAGTACATTTCATTGTTTTAAAAAGCAAGCATACACCGCACAAAGGATTTAGAGCAGACATGTCAAACACAAGGCCCGGGGGCCGGATCAGGCCCATGAAGTGGTTTCACTTGGCCCAGAGACCCTCCTTCTGCCAGAGACCCTCAGATCAGTCCCACTCCTGCCCAGGCCCCCATAGGCACCCTTGATGTGAACGATGTACCCAGTAGGCCATACGTACTCTAGCCATGCCCACACAGTAGGCCACGCCCACCCTGGCCACAGCCACCCGGCCCCCTGAGGGCAACCGCAATGCTGATGCGGCCCTCAATGAAACTGAGTTTGACACCCCTGATTTAGAGTGTTAGACATATTAGAAAACACTGAGATTCAAGAGGCCTTCTTCACGTGTATTGTGTATGCATAGAGTAGGACTGAGGTAGCCCAGCAGGAATGGGCTTCCATAAGAGAAAGCTGATACAAACTGATGTCAGAAAAGTGGGGTGATGTAACAGCTCATCATTCCATCAGGGATGGATGCCTGAGGGGCACCCCTATATCTCCATGCTCTGTAGAGTTCATGAAGAGAGCCACAGTTAATTCCATTTGCCTTCAAAAGATTGCATACCAGAAAGAATAAGTTAATTAGCCAGATTCTCTGATTACACTAGACTGCTCTTAGATGAAAGAAGGGAGGGTGAGTGAGTAGACTAAAACCACAATGCAAAACAATTTCCTACATAGGGGAAGTTCTTAATTATTTGTTTCAATTAAAAATTGCTGTCACCGCAAAGATTTTAATGTGTGGGGTCATGATACAGTTAAAACAGATGAGATGAATTGCAATCTAATTCCTCCAGCATTTGCTGTGCATCAGCTAAAAATCCATTCATACATTTATATAAATCTTATTTATGTACTGGAATTTGTTAACAATATATTTTTATAGTACAACATAAATCTTGTTACTAGATTCTGATTCTGTCACTTTCAAAGTAACAATCAATAATGGATAATCTTTAGACAAATAGCAGAGCTTAGAAAATCTTTTGGAATAATTATAGCATTGTGGTCTTTCCACAATGTATAACAGTGTGGCTTGCTTGATTCAAATAATCAAAAGCATGGCATCAGTTCTACTTCAGGCACATATGGAGCAATTCTTACTATAACAATTTAATATGCTATTTAGGATAGATTTCAAGGCTCCATATTGGTTTACTTTTTAGCCTGGACTTAAAATTATGTTGCAAAAAATAAAATTAAAACTAATGATTTTTTATTTATATATAACAACAGCATCATAAACTGCATCAGATCAGGAAGAGAAATTGAGAAATATTGCCAAAATATGTTGTGAATAACAACTTGTTCATGTGTAATTATTTTATATATTTAATGTGATAAATAGTAATTTACTCCTAGTTCCCCCAAAATACAGAAGCCTAATGAATAGTCAGAACCACAGATCAATATCACATTCATCTGGATTCATTTGTCTCAATCAGTAACCAATTTGCAGGAAGTACTGGTACTCTGAAAAACTTTCAACAAAAGTTTCCAACTCAAAGCTTAACACATAAAAGATTCTATAACATTTCACATTTCATAGTATACATTATCTAATATGATACTCAGCAGATTTTGAATTGTAAAAAATCTATAAATGTGAACTAAGCAAACATACGATTATCATTTAAAGAGGTAATTGTGATGAAACAAGTGATAGCAAGTTGTGGACTTACGTGTTATCCCTCCACACAGAAGATTTTGCTTTTGATTCTATGAATCCTGCTTGCCCATTAGAATGAAATGAAGTATAGTTAGCCTAGAGTTTACTTGAAATTAGAAATATTCAAATAATGGATTGTAATGTTTTATAAACAACTATAGTTAAATTTAAAGAAGACGAGGTCAACGTATTGTCCAAAGCAGGACAAGAAACAATGGATGGAAACTAATCAAGGAGAGAACTAACCTGGAACTAAGGGAAAATTTCTTGACAGAACAATTAATCAGTAGAACAACTTACCTCCAGAGGCTGTGGGTGCTCCAACGTTAGAGGTTTTTAAGAAGAGATTGGACAACCATTTGTCTGAAATGATATAGGCTTTCCTGCTTGAACAGGGGCTTGGAATAGAAGACCTCCGAGGTCCCTTCCAACTCTGTTATTCTGTAAACCACAGTTGAGGTTCACTCAGTCTCAATTGTGGCTAATCTACAATTGAAATGTACCTATCCTCTCACAGAACTGGGGGAAGCACATGGACATAACATTTATATCTTCATCAAAAATAAAGCCATCTATTCCTTCTTTTATTTTTGCTAAAAAAAATGTAATTTCTAATTGGAATATTGAGAAGACTGATAAGTGTCAAATGTTGCCCAGTCCTCATTTACTACTACTACTACTACTACTACTACTACTACTACTACTAATTATTATTATTATTATTATTATTATTATTATTATTATTATTATTATTAAAAATACAAGTTAGGGCATGTCTATTCTAGCAGCATTCTAGTTTGGTTTGAGATACCTTATTAACAAATGCAATAGTTACTAATATAGGACAATATAGAATAAAAGTTTACAAGTATCAAAGTTCAAATATTTAGGAACAACATTCAACAAAGATGGTAAAATGGATGAAGAGATTAGCATATGATGCAGTAAGGCAGACCAAGCATTGGGACAACTTGCTCCACTCCTACAACATAAGGCAATACTGATCAAGCACAAAGAAGCGTCTTATAAAAAGCATATTCATCCTCACTCTATGTTACCAGTGCCAAACACAGACCACTTACAACAACAACAAAAAAGTCAGTCACCACAGAATGAGATGTTTGAGGAAAGCTGCTGGAGTGACCAGAAGAGATAAAGTCAGAAATGAGACCATAAGAGAAAGAAAAGGCATAGAACCAATCTTAAATTACATACAAAAACAGCAAATATAGTGGTTTGCTCACTTGGAAAAGATGTCATGGGATTCCATACTGTATCAGATATATACAAAAAAGAGAAGGTCATAGAACATGAGGCAGACCCAGAAGAAGAGGCATCACACTACAACATCAATTAACATTGACTGAAGTTGCCAAAAAGCAAATGCAAGAACTTTTTATCTCCCTCAACATGCAAAGCAATAAAAGAGGAAGTAAAGGAGAAGACAGAATAAAATTGAGACTTATCATATTACTGGTACTATAGCCAAGATGTCTAAAATATTCATAGGACTAAACACATACATTGGATTCCACTAACATCCTGGCCCTAGACCTGAGGGGAAAGCCAAGACTTCACACTCTTCTGAAATGCCAATGGGATCAAGGTTATTTGGATCTCGCCAAATCTGGTAGTGTGGGAAAAATCATAGAAGACAAATGATCCTGCAGTGAATCTGGCCTTGGACAATGCAGCAGAACTTTAAAGATGATTAAAAAGGTAAAGGTAAAGGTTCCCCTGCACATACGTGCTAGTTGTTTCCGACTCTAGGGGCCGGTGCTCATCTCCATTTCAAAGCCGAAGAGCCAGCACTTGTCCGAGGACGTTTCCGTGGTCATGTGGCCGGCATGACTAGATGCCAAAGGCGCACGGAACGCTGTTACCTTCCCACCGTAGTGGTCCCTATTTTTCTACTTGCATTTTTACGTGCTTTCGAACTGCTAGGTTGGCAGAAGCTGGGACAAGTAACAGGCGCTCACTCTGCTACGCGGCACTCGAGATTTTACCCGCCAAACTGCCGACCTTCTGATCGACAAGCTCAGCATCGTAACCCACTGAGCCACCGCATCCCTTCTTTAAAGATGATTACCAGCACCTTAAATTGTATACCTCTTACAGTTGCTGAGGTTAAGAAACGCTGATATAGAGAATTCATTCAGCACATTCCAAACCAAGGAATTTTTTGTGAAGGGAAAGCCTCTTAAGGACATCTCTGCAGGGGAGAAGTCTCTTCTCCATCCAATGGACTATCCTCTTTAGTAAGATCTTCCAACCTACTATGTACATGGGATGGAGGGAATGCTGTAGAGAAGACGGGACAAAAATATTGGTGCATGAATTCAAGCCTGGACTTAATCTGTTATTTATAGATGGGTCATTAATACATGCAATTTAATTTCTGTTCTGATTAGAAATATTGTCATCCTCCAAGGAATTGCATTCAAATTAAAAATATTTTTTTAAAATAACTTGCTGAACAGTAGACTCTAAATCTTCCCTTTCTGTAACAGTGAAAGATTGTTGCTTTCATATTTCCAAAAAATGCAATAACTGGGTTTAGATATTATGATTTTAAATCTGCAATGTGAAGCTTCCTCCCTATGTTTCCGAAACAGACCTTACAGAAATTTGTACATTGTGACCTGTTCAATCCTTGCAAACATGATCATGGCCACAGTTAATTTTGGCTGAAAAGATCTCAATTCATAGTTTAATTTATTTGACCATTACAATGAATTCTGGGTTCAACAAGTAACCAGTATTCCACCTAGCCAAGGGCACAATATTAAGGAGTTTCTCTTAGATTACAAAGCTAGTTGAATCTATACTATCTTTTCAACCCCTCTAACTGAAGCTGCCAACATTAGGCCCCTCTTAATTCTGATTCTGCTGAACCTCTGCTCATGTCACTTTATCATTCAGAATATTGTTGAAGACCTACCAAGACTATTCCCAACCCAACCTTACTTACTATGTTATTTGGTTAAAATAGCACATGTTAACTGCCTGCCTGATCAAGTTAAAAGTTTTGTGCAAACAGTGATGTGCCGTTTTGCCTTTTTAGGATTGGCTCTGCAATGGAGAGCTGAAGCTATGTGTACAAGGTCTGTGCATGAAGGCTTCCCCACACAATCGCACTGGATTCAACAATGCCCAGATTGTGAGTTCTACATGTCAATGCATTGCTCAAACAATGCTAAAATTGATCTCAATGCCTTATTTTGATAGACATTTTGATAGCCTGGAATAGTTTCAGCAGAAACTCCAAAACTTGGAGGCTTCCATATTAGACAGAAAACCACATTAGGGATTCTTTGGGGAAAACATGCAGGTAAATGGGGCATGAAGAGAAAGAGGAAAAACTATACTAATTGAATAATTCACACAAAATGGAATTGTTTCCTTAATTAGACTAGCCTACTGTCCCTATTTGCAGCTCCATAGCAGAGTCTACTTTTTTTCCTGCCTTGGGGAGCCATTCTTAGGGTCAGAATAATTGTTTTATTTCTCCTTCCAGAAATTAAGTGTCATGAAAGCAAAATTCTGTATTTAGAGAGGTCACATAGGTGAGAAGGGGGAAGCATAAAAGGCGATGATGAAAAATGTAAATATACCTGAATATGGGAATCTATGTATGTCTTAATTTAATCTATCAGGATTCTTTATTAAAGTGGTGACCTCTGGTAGAAAGGCAATTCTACCTATGGTCCATATCACTCCATTATAAACTGCACTTCAGTTTCCTTGGTTATGAAGGCATTCTTCCTATGCTCCCCCTGTCACTGCTACCTGCGTTAGCATTTATCTTGTTCAAGGGAATCAGCAATTTGAGAAATAACTCACAAAACTCTCTGCAGTATAGATATAAGCTGGCTTTCTCTAACAGGGTACCCACTAGAGAAATTGCATTTGTTTATATTTTATGCATGAGATCTCTACCGTTCTCAGGAGCTCAAGACAGTTTACATGAGGATTTCTCTTCATTATATTTCCACAGCTACTCAGTGTGGTAGATTGAGATGAAAGTTATTAGATTGGCTGGGAATGATGGGAAGTGTAAGTCAACATATTGGAAAGTACTGGGTTTGAGAAGTCTGGTGTACAGTAAGTGGGCTGAAGAGTTGGAACTGGCAAAGCAAGAAACCAAGAGCTTCAGATCAGACAAAACCGTTATGTAAACATAATGCCTCTGCCCTGAATGATGGGAAAAGAGACACAAAAATCTGCTAATATCAAAGAACAGGAGGAAGAGAGCTAAGATTTAAACCCTGGGGGCTCTCATACACACACCAAAACACACACAATTGTGGCTATATTCCTATATGTTATAGTAGTCAACTTTCTGCATAGATATGATTTCTAGTTTTTAGCCAAGCTTTCATCTACTGTGCTGGGTACTTAAATGTTCTGGGATTAGCTGGTATTAAGTATGGCAAGTTGTGCATCTCAAGGGTTGTGAATCAAGCCATGCCTGGGTGGTGTCCAAAAGCAGAAGATAAACCAGTCAGCTAATAATATGATACAATAATCATGAAATGGTACATGATGCATGGATTAATATATTTCATATTGAATTTTTTTAAAAAAACCTGAAATTATGATCATATTTATATTAAAGAATAATATTTTTAGAGTTGGAAATAAAGCAAAGGAAAAGTTACTATGATGCTAGCACCTGTGATGCTTTGAATTTAAGTGAATAATTTGGAGCTTTTGTTAAATGTGCTCATTAAGCTGCCAAACAATAGAAACAAATACTAAACAGACATTACAAAGGAAAAGCACAAATCAAAGTCATACCAGGATTTATTTACTGACCTGGGATTGATGATAATGAATTTAATGGATGTTTTAATTGGACAAAAGAAAAACAAAGGAGTGAAAAGAAGACATGCTCTTAAATTATGAAATAAAACCCTCCTCCAAATTAAACATGAAGGTTATATCAATAATAAAGCAGAAGATAAGAAAGAGGGAGAGAGAGAATCCATAAAAAGTCAGAGAAGTCATTAAATTTTTAAACAATTAACATTTACAAATGTTAGCCATATATAATCCACAGATATTACTGTGGAAGCCTAGTTTCACATTATGATGCAATCTTATCAATTTCATGGTAATATCAGAACAATCTTAAGCACATTTACTCCAAATATTTGCACAATTATTGCCTCAGTTATTCACATTTGTATGTGTAAAAGTTTTGTGTGGTTTCACTAGCTAGCCTTATTTGTAAAGGAAAGCAAGAACAGGAAATGGGTGAATTCCTCCATTAAAAAAAGCAATTTGGGAAGATGATTCATACCAAATCCCAGCTTGACCAAAATCTTGAGTATTCTACTTTTGAAAGCCAGTTTGATGTAGTGAGTAAAAGCACCAGGCTAGAAACCAGGAGAGTGTGAGTTCTAGTACACCTTAGGCATGAAGTCAGCTGAGTGACCTTGGGACAGTCAGTCTCTCTCTCTCAACTCTTAGGAGACAAATGCAAATTGCTTCTGAAATCTTCCCATGAAAACTGTAGGAACTAGACCAGGAGTCAACAGTGACTCAAAGACAGAAAAACCAAAACCAACATTATACATTTAGGGCTTGTTCATACAAAAGAGCTACCAAGCATAAACCAATTAAAATTGCTCCCGCAGGGTCCCTGAACAGTCGTAACTTGGTATAGGCGGAAAATCCTGAATTCATTAAATTATCTATTTATTAGCCTCAGCCACACATGTATCTAAAATCTTGGAGGCCTCGGGACGGCATGCAGTCTCCAGAAGGTTGATGTGCAGCTCTGGAGAGCACCAGAAGTTTTTTTAAAAATAATTTTTAATTTGGTATAGAGGAAATGATTAAATTCATAACTGGAGAGTATAATTGGAGAATCAAATATAGATTTTGCCTTGGTTTTACCTATGGTGTGTGTGTGTGATAAAGTCCTAGCACATCTAGTCGAGTGCGGTCTTCAAAGTGTTTTTATTCATTTGTTTTTTGCTCAGAGATCAAAAGAAAAGTAATAAGACAATGTGAGCCAATAAAACAAAGTGAAAAATTAGCATATTAGAGAACAGAAGGTACTGGCAAACAAGTAACTGCTGGCATTCAGCAGCCAGACTAACAAAGCATAATTCAAACCCAGAGTCATCTAACAACAATTTCAAATGAACAGAATTTGACAACTTATTCCCTTCTTATTAAATGCAACGGAGTTTGCCTACTCTTTATGAACAGAACTATTGACAGAGATTTCTAAGACAGTTTCCCTTGTTTTTTAAATAGTGTAGCCTTCAACTTGGGAAATGTCTGAACAGAGGAAGTACAACTATACTTATTTGGGTGTCAATCCAAATGTTATTAAAATTAATGCAACATGCACATCCACTTTGCCAAAGTATTTTTCACCCCCCCCAATAGGTAAAACCAAGGCAAAATCTATATTTGATTCTCCAATTATACTCTCCAGTTCTGAATTTAATCATTTCTTGTATACCAAATTAAAAATTATTTTTTAAAAAAATCTTCCGGTGCTCTCCAGTATTTGCCAAAAATATCAGCAATTATCTTAAATTAAAAAGCCTACATTTAAACAACTGCTGAAAACAATGTCCAAAAGCAATACAATTATGTCTCTCAACTAAGAGAAGAGAAAGTACCCCAAGAAGCCACTCCCAAAACTAAGCTCAGTGGATAAACAGACTAACCTCTTCTAAACAGCATCCTCAGATGCTCAGGACTTGCCAATGAATTTGTAGATAACCATCACCCAAAGGCAGTTTAAGGAGGCCTCTGCAGAACAGTCTTAATATTCTAAGAAATGAAACTTCCTGTTCTGCAAAGCTGGCCTAATAATGACAACTCCAGCAAAACCAAAAGCCCCTACCTCAGTAGCACCTGTCATAAAACACTAATGAAAATAAATTGATATCTATTTACCCATATGCTGGAGAGCATATGCATAATGTGTTTAGATGTCACTAATAACGTTAGGTCTCAGCTAAATTTATTGGCTGACAGATAAAGACTGATCTCAATAGCAAATCAAGGTTGACAGCAATCTTGGCTGTGCAATTGCTCCTTGGGAATTTGTTTGGTGTGATTTTTTTTTTTAGTTGTCCATTTTTATTTTTTTTATTTTTTAAAAAAAAGTCTTTTGGCCCTCATGAAATTTCAGAAGCACGATCAAACCAACTCATGGGCAACAGGAATTAGGCGGGGAGGCTGTGAATAAAGCTCTACAACAAAGAAGGGAACAGAAACTGTTCAAGGGAAGATTTAATTTCTGATAATTCTACCTCTTGAGGAATCATGTGACTATTATTCTATTTCACTAGATCAGGGATAGGCAACCTCGGCTCTTTTATGACTCGTGGACTTAACTCCCAGAATTCCTGAGTCAGCTGACTCAGGAATTCTGGGAGTTGAAGTCCATGAGTCATAAAAGAGACGAACGAGGTTGCCTACCCCTGCACTAGATTGTCTAATGCCAGGTTGTCTTGATAGGCTGAACAGCTTCAGCTAGATAAGCTTGTCACTGGGGGACTATTAATTAACTTTTGATATTAGACCATTTTTCTGTTCATATACTTTCCCGGCCCTACATCCTTTCTTATTTTGGGGCAACTTCACATAACTACACTTTCTGATCTCCAGACACATTAGCAATACTTCTTTTATCACACTTGCTTACAATTCTTTTCCAGTCAACTGATTTAAATAACCCTAGTCTTTTTTTTTAAGGCAATGCTCACTTTAAATGAGTAGACACAAAAGACATATAAAGGATTAATCAGTGACCTGCTTAATAAAAGGTTAAACAGTCAAATGCTGCTGTTTAGGATTCCAGTTAATCATGCATTTTTCAAAGAGATTCCATTCCATTTCTCATCCCTATCATTTACAAATCTCTCCAACAGTCAGTCCTCAGTCTGTGCCGCTGAGCCCTTCTGCAGTATAAAGCCACAGGAGTTATTGATGAAGTGATATAAAACCCTGTTGACATAACAATATGTTGGACCGAGTCCCACAGCTATTCAATGTGTTTTGCAGCTAGCAGAAATCCGGCTGGCAGACAACATATTCAGGCTGAACTGTTGATGGATAGCTAATGGCATGTCTACTCTGTCTTTCTTGAACCAACCTTTTCTTCCTACAATACTACCACCTGGGCTAAGAATTTAATAGTGACAATCTAGACCAGGGGTAGGCAACCTCGGCTCTTTTATGACTCATGGACTTCAACTCCCAGAATTCCTGAGCCAGGAATTGGCCTGGCTCAGGAATTCTGGGAGTTGAAGTCCATGAGTCATAAAAGAGCCGAGGTTGCCTACCCCTGATCTAGACCAATAAGATCACATAAACATACCCCATCATGCTGCTGTGGAAAGTTATCACTGGTAAATTCACATGCTAGGTGACATCAGCAGTAAGGTACTTTTATACCTTGCTGAGCAAAAGATCAGGCTGATAATCACAACAGGTGGCAATGCCCAGCTAACTTTGGCTGATTTTGAAAAAAATAAGAATTATAGGAACTGTAACCCAAAACATATACACAGAGGGTGCCCTGCCTGTTGAGTGAGGTCAGAAATAAGACACTTGGGGATGCAGCATAATCCAAAGAAAAAAATCAATGAGAATCTGTGCACCTCTTTGCTACCTGTTAAGTTATGGGAACTGGCATCAATAAGAGCAAAGAGGAACAGTAATCTCTGCTTACCTTCCTTAGAGAGTGTACAAATTGGACCTAAAGGCGAAGATCAAACAAATGGATTTACTGGCAACTGGAGGCAAAGAGGAGATTGGATCAATAAGTCAATATTGCTCTGGGAACCACCAAAATCTGCAGATAGCTGTGATCCCAATTACTATGGGCCATGTCTCCCTTAGACTATCATGAGATTTTATAGTTTTGGTCCATCAATGGGGAAAAATGCACCCTTGGTTAGTTAGATGAATTAGAGTTAATCAAAATAATACCCAAGATTATATAGGTATTCAGATTACTTTATCTAGTAATCAAAGTAGATGTCAAAGACAGAAGATGGAGAAGTTGAAGTCTAAATCTCAGACCAAATATTATGCCAATGAAAGCTGCAGCTCAAATTTGGGGGGGGGGAAGGGGCAGGATGGGTTGTAATCTGAATGCATTTGTTAATTATAATTGTCATCAGACATTTAAAGATACAAGAGAGAAAAGTCCAGGTGAGAGTTAGAATCTGCTTTCAAAACTCAGAAAGCTCATCTGAGGAATAATCTGGCCACAGAATGGATGAGAGTCAATGTGGTAAATGTTCTAATAAACCATTTTGCAAGAGTAAATTGTCCTCCTAATGATGACTAAATTAAATCATTGCTATTACCACACTGGGTGTTATTAGCATACACTTGTCATCCTGCTTCCCATTTCCAAAGAGCAACATGGTGCTTCCTTGGAAGGATATTTCTGTTACATACTTCATTAACTTCCTGATGGGTAACAGGGCTCTGTGAAGTTTGACCATGACAAAAATCAGAGGGGAAGTTGAATTGTTTTTCAATTAAATCTGACAGTACTGGCAGCAAGAGGCTACTAGTACTGTAGGAGGCAAAGTGAACACATGACGCTCTTTCAGAATCTTTGGATGTGGGTGCAGAACTGTGATCAACAGCTTGTAAAATCCATGTGACCAGAAACAAAGGAAATCTGTTGGAATGCTTGATGGAATCAGACTTACAATAAATCTAACTGCGCAATTAAATGCATTTTACCTCACGGGAAATAAATGATTTAGGGAAAATGTTCAGAGTTCAACTTTTAGCATTATCTGATTTCTCCTTAATTAAAATTATTTTGCAGACTACCAGTTGAACTTGCTTTAAGAAATAGAGCCTTGCTAAAAGATATAGAAATGCTGAAGAATTAAGATTTATTGTAAATTATTACTGGCAGACTAGCACTCATATTCAAACCAATCTGACTGAGAAGATAAGCGGAATGGGGACATATTCTTATATATATATATATATATATATATATATATATATATATATATATATATATATATATATATATATATATATATGTGTGTGTGTGTGTGTGTGTGTGTGTGTGTGTGTGTGTGTGTGTGTGTGTGTAAAACAATTATTTGAATACAGTACGAACAAAATGTGGCAATCAGAAATGAATACAATTCCTATGGTAGTAAAAAGATTTGCAAAATAAATCTTTAATATAGTATTGTCCAAGAGGGCATGTCGTGACTGCAGCTTCTAGAATTCTCTGCTCTGGAATCTAGAGGTCACAGCAGAGAAATCTACTTTAGAGCTTAGCTGTATCCAAATTTGGGAGGGGAAGAAAAGAAAACATTAGGTTTTTTTTATTTCAATGTAAATATCAGGCAAATGGCTAGAAAATACTCCAGTCAGTTCCATTCTCTTTGTCTTTTAAGAGCAATTTTAACTATATGCAAGCATTTTACTTTCTCTGTAAATGATAATTAAAAGTGGGACCGCAAACATTGTACACTAAGTCTTTCACTTCATTTTACTATTTATTTCTTCAATGTCCAACACTGTTGGTACATGCTTCTGCTCTCCAAGATATAAGCACTGGCAATATAGTTTTTAAAGTAGGCCAGCATTCAATTTCAACAACGGGCGGCCCTAGTCTGTGTTTTGTTTGTCTTGCTTATCAAAGGGAGTTTAATGTGGAATGAAGAATGCATAATGTCTTCTCTCTCTTTTCCCTACCCCCTCATCCTCCCAGCAGCTATAAAATAGCTCAGCCCAGCCGGAACCAAAAGCTCAACAAAGCTCCCATATCCCTGCCCCCATCAGCTCCCATCTTCCATTCAACCAAAATGGGCCACTCAGGCAGAGCAGTCCAGGAGTTACAAATAGGCCAGACAGGAATAAACAGAGCAAACAAAGACTATCCTGTCCACTCTGAGAAAAGCTCAAGAAAGTGATGTCTCCATTAAAATTCAAGGCAGGGAAGCTGCACGCACCCTGTCAACAGCTTGGCTAATAAAATGAAAGGGGAGGGAGGGAGGAAAGGCTTATAGAGGAAGAAAAAAAAGCTTATGAAGACATGCTGACAAGTCAAAATTATTACAGCCAATATTTTACAATATTATAATTGTACTCATCCATTGCAACCAAGCAGAGCACAAATTCAAACCATGTTCCCCCATCACCAGCACAAGGTATCCCAACTCCCATTCACTTTTCAAGAACATCCATTTGGTAGCATTCCCAAGATCATTTCTGGGGCTCAGTGTTTTACCTATGGTATCTGAGGCTGTATGAGATTATCCATTGTTTGTAAAGATAATTTAAATAAATAACTAGGAGATGATAGCGTCGCTGATTTAAGGGGTGGTAGTTGAATTTGGGGGCCCTCAGAATTGCAAAGCTGAGGAACCACCCTACTGACAACACTGGATATAGCCTTTTGACATAGAAGGGTATTGCTTACCTCATTTGCAAGCTTCTTCTCCAAATGCTGACATTCTAAATGTAAACAAACCACTTCATCTGTTTTGCACAGTTTTGATTGGCACTTGTATAAAATTAACTGCTGAGGAAGTTTTAAGCAATACTACTTAAATGTTAATGCTGGTTGCAGGGTTGAGGAGAGATGTTGTACATATTCCCATTCCTTATCTCTAGCTGTATTCACTTGAAAGTTTAAACAGAACCTATGTACATATATCTTTATACAGGTTGAGCCATTCTGAACAACTACAACAAATGTAATACATTAGCCTGAACAAGATACATTTATTTTAGCTATATGTTTGGCACACAGAATTAGTGTCTTGGTGTGGATTAATGAACCACGAACAAAAATGGGATATAAAGCACCATCACCAAATAAGCACAGGAAGCACTGATGCTAGGAGAAATAAAAGGGAAGACAGGGAAGTAGGTATCTTGCTGAATTATCTCTTCCTGTGAAAGCTATTGGAACAACGGATTACAGATACGGACCTCTACATTTCAAAAATTAGAATAACATCACTGAAGTTCCAGTAGGTTTTTCAATCTGGGTTATTGTGATACATGTCAATGTAAACTCTAAGGTGGTCAAAAGGTAGGAGAAATAGGGTTACTTTAAAGGTAAAGGTAAAGGTTCCCCCACACATGCGTGCTAGTCGTTTCCAACTCTAGGGGCCGGTGCTCATCTCCGTTTCAAAGCCGAAGAGCCAGCGCTTGTCCGAGGATGTCTCCATGGTCATGTGGCCGGCATGACTAGACGCCAAAGGCGCACGGAATGCTGTTACCTTCCCACCATAGTGGTCCCTATTTTTCTACTTGCATTTTTACGTGCTTTCGAACTGCTAGGTGGGCAGAAGCTGGAACGAGTAACAGGCGCTCACTCTGTTACGTGGCACTCGGGATTCGACCTGCCAAACTGCCGACCTTCTGATCGACAAGCTCAGCGTCCTAATGTCTAAATTCATTCATTCAGCCAATCATTTATTATCACATTTCTGTACTGTCTATCTGTGTTTGTGTGTGTGTATGTCCGTCCTAAAAATGTTTTTAAAACTTTAAGATGAGACAAGATTAAAATTACTTAAAAGGCGAAGGGAGGGGTTTCAAGGGACTAACCAGCCCCAGGGCTGCATGATTCCTTGGGCTCTTCACACGAGGCCACAGAGCCATGCCTTAACTCCTGAAAAGAAGTCTGAACAGAAGCCCCAAAGAGTGGCCTGTCTCACCTCCAAAGGAAGACTATTCTATAGGGTGGGGGTGATGGCAGAGAAGGATCTCTTCCTAGATCCCACCAGTTGGAATTCCTTAACCCACAGGGTCTGCAACATACCTTTCCTGCCTGACCAGATGGAATGGACTGATGAGACAAAAACCTCCAAATTTCCATCATTCAAAAAAAATTCTTACCTCACGAAAATATAGCAGATTTCCAATGAAAGGCAAAGATGGAGGGTGATGGACTCCCACTTTATCAAGCCTGGAGAATGAAGAGGTGGTATGCCTGAATTTAAAAAAAAGTGAAAAAGTTTTCACAGGTTTTCACAGATGGAAGAATAAGGCTCAGAACTCAGGTGAGAGGATAGCCATGGCTCAACTGGCAGAACAATCATGGGAAATTCCCACAACCACTTGCAGTGCAAGATTGGATAGGAACCTTTCATTCCATTTTTCATTCCAAATTTGTTATCACTTTATTTCAGAAAAGGCTGTTGATTCAAACTCTAGATATATGAAATAAAATCAGATTTTCAGACTTCAGTACTCTTAGATCGGCCCAATACTAATAATGGTCCTGGTGGATACTTTCTATCACACAACATTGTGAAATCCAACCCTATTGATCTTACTAGACCAGCCATCACCCATCTGGTATCCACTGAATAATTCTGATTATGGGCTTCATGGGGGACGCAAGTGGTAGATTTATGGAAATTATCATCTAACACAGCTGGAGAATCCCACACAGAGAAAGTCATTTTAGATGCCTTCAATACAACTCAACAAGATCTAATGTTTATTTATGGAATTGCTTGCTTGCTTTCCAAAATTTCTGTCTATTGCTGGCAAAGAGACCTCAGGAGACAGTAATGGGAAAATTCACTACTCTTTTTCCTTCATGGTATAATAGGAAATTCTGCTTTATATAACATTTTTCCTGGTACCATTAAAGCAGAGACAGGCAATCTGGTGGGAGAACATGAGCTATTCTGTGATACAACAAAAAAGCTACAGTGAGCAAAGAGGTGATTTATAGTGAAAATGGGATTTCAAGGGATGGTTCCTTATGGTTATTTTTTTTATGAAAGGTAGGCTTTTGTGGGGGGAGATAGCTAGGTCTAAAAGAAAGCCTGCATATCTTTTAATATTTGGGTTTTCTCTGCCCTCCACTCTGAAGAAAAAATGCCCTTCTTTTTGCCAAAGGCAAAATGTCCGGGTGTTCTTGATTACAACAATGAAGGACAAACATGGATTGCTGGTTCCTATAAATACTTTAACAAGATTATTTTTCTTCAATTGTGTTAGGAAGCAAAAACAAGTGTTGGCTGGTACTCCAAGCAGATGGACATGGTTTTCCCATCATTGTTTCCCCATCTTTCTTCTAATAGTTTTCTCATAGAAGAGAGTTATTGCTCTATAACACTTCGTTAGCTCACATTATCAGAAAAATATTCAACATGTAAAGAATAGGCCAGCCAAGGCTTCAAAGCTGCTGGTAGCCCTACAAGCCTTGAGTATGGTACTTTAGCTACCCTCTGGAGGTAGCTTGCAGCTGCTTACCAGGTGGTCCACGGTTTCTTCAGCTTTTTTGCTGAAGAAACTGTCTGTTGCTGTCTTCTCATACAAATTTTGACTTTGTATGCATTTGTCCTTAAAGCTTGGTCTTGTGCAGCCAGAATTAGTCCCTCAGTCTCTTTCTTCAATTTTCTTGCTCTTAGCCATAGCAAGGTATTGTTGTTATCATCATCATCATTTTTATTTATTTAATTGTTGTTGTTATTGTTATTATTTTTGCCAAAGCTACAAATATATTTGCTACACACCAGGCAATGGATGATATATATTATTTCCCCCTCCCCCCTCCCCCGTTCTATCCAGTGTCCTAATTAATTCACTGTCAACCAATAAGAGATTCTGGTACTAAAAATGACAATTATTTATTCATTTATATCATACAGGAAATATACTAGGTACTAAATAACATCAAAAATATATTTTTACACTTTCTTCAATCTCTGACAGAGGGAAAGGCTTGCTGTATATTTAGTGAAACAAGGTATGGTAATGAGGAAACCATGATAAGCTAGCCATTATTATGACATGCTCCAAGGAATTTTTCCACTAATAATATCTAGCTATACCTTCTTAGGGATTAATCCATTAAACACTGAATATACAGATAGTCCTCAACTTATGACCACAATTGAGCCCAAAATTTCTGTTGTTAAGTGAGTTTTATCTCATTTTATGACCTTTCTTTCCACAGTTGTTAAGTGAATCACTGCAGTTGATAAGTTAGTAACAGGGTTGTTAAGTGAATCTGGCTTCTCCACTGATTTTGCTTGTCAAAAGATGATCAAATGACTTTGGGACACTACAAGGGTCATAAGTATGAGTCAGTTGCCAAGCACCTGAATTTTGATCACATGACCATGGGCATGCTGCAACGGTCGTTAAGTGTGAAAAATGGTCATAAGTCCCTTTCTTCAGGGCTGTGGTAACTACATGAACTGTTGTTAAGTTGAGGACTACCTAAATTTATTTACATGCAGTGAGAAACAGGATCCTAATTCACCAAACACTGCAGTGATGTGAATAAACAATTATGCCATAAACCATGAACCATGGTTCCATAAATCATAGTTTCTAAACAGTGGTTCACACGACATGCAAAACTATAGCCAAACATGCCGTATTATGGTTTAGTGCAGGGGTGTCAAACTGCCAGCCCGTGGGCCGGATGCATCATGAAGAAACTGTGCCCACCCCATTGCCGGCAATGGGGGAAAAGCTCCAATACGTCACATGATGTCACGTGATGTCGTGAGTTTGATATGTCTAGTTTAGTGTGACTAAATGGCCTTATCTGGCAAAATGGATGACATTATGTGATGCAAGAAGAAAAATGCAGCAAGTCTACTATTATTTTATTTTTTTTGACAAAAATGGGCAGATAAATATTTTGAAAAGTTAATGAGTATATTTGGACAAATTGAAACAAAAAAAATGCAAGTTGTATATAAAAGGTGGGCTTTTCTAAAGGTCTGTCTTAAAAGATGTTATATTCATCCTGTTCTTAAAAAAAATAGAAATTTTACAAAATGTAACAAAATGGTGCAAGTTGCAATTCTGAAGTAGACCAACTTTAAATTGATTTAATATCTCTGAGTCCAGATATCACAGCCCAATTCCACAAACATAATCTCCTAATCACATGTCCAGAAGGAAAATAACATATTTTTTCCTTGATAAATTCTGGATATGTAGTTTCTTTTGCTTTATATGCTCTTAATTCAGGAAGAAACACAGAAAATTTATTATGCCTTTGAAATGTGATAGTTTTAAAAACGTTTCAGTGCAATTTCAACTAAGCAGCAGAAAAATTCATAACACTTTTTCATCATGTAATTACATGTCTTAATTATATAATTTGATGTCTTAATTGCATAATTAAAAGGACATGATGTTTCAGCTTAATTAGAAATCTTAATTATTATGCAGGATCATATGCCAGCATTGCGATCCCCTTTGCAAATGTAAAACAAGTGCTTCTAGATATAACTTCAGCCATTTTGAGATATCAATAGGATGAACGAATTCTGATCTAAATACATTGAAACACATGAGAAACAGATGGAAGCTTCTGTCCTGTTGTGCGATTAATATTCTTTGCATTAAAATGAGTAAGATGAGCCACTACTTTCTCATCTTTTAGAAACAGCACAGAGATATCCCTTGTTAATTATTTGAGATATGGTTACAGTCTCAATAAAACTATCCAACTTCTCAAAGAGAATTGGGCCCATATGTTGTCTGTCACACACTCAAGCATCCAGCCCTTTGGTCCTCCGTATGCTCACCATTTCACAGCTGACAAATCAGTATACAAGGGTCTGTTTCATAACAAAACAGGGCAAAAAGAAAAATACAAAATACAAATTATAATAGTGAGTAATAGTGTGTACTATGTAAGAAGTGAATGGTTCAGTCTGATAAAATCTGAACAGAGAGAAATAGACTCCTAGAAATTGCAATATAATTGATCAAGGAGAGCTTTATGCTTGCCCAGTGTGGAATTTCTGCCAGATAGCAGGTGGCCATTCAAGATCTGTAGATCTAATTCTTAAAAGAGTTGTATTATATATGTAGGCGTCTTCAACACTATTCTTGGATTCTCTCACTAGCAAAGGGGATCAATCTCTAGGATGGCAGAATTTGGAATATTGTTCAGGCTTAATCTTATGTTGAAATCCCTGACTATAACAATATAAGCAGATGGGGAGCATAGCCAAAGACTATTAATGTAGACTTCCACTTTTGATTCAAGGTCTATGATTCAAGGTCAAGGTAATATTATATGATATATAAACATTTATTAGAAACAAATTCTAGTGAGTGACTGAAATATGGATGTTCAAATCTGCAAAAAAAATCTTGTCCTGTTCCAAGGGGTGCTAGAAGAAACAAGCATTTATTGCCCTCAATATGCAAATCACTAGTTCCAGTCTCCTGAAACAAAAGAATTTTTAACTGGGTAATATAATCAATACAAAAGCTATAAGTGGCGCAAAGATCCATGGAAAGATATGTGCTTGGCATTGAAAGACAAGATAGAAAGACTTGCACATGGATTAGAAAACAAACGAAAGTATACAATATCATCAAGAGAGTAAACGAACTGAAATGGAAATGGGCTGGTCACATAGCAAGAAGAACCTATGGCAGATTGACTAAGGCCATCACAGAGTGGATTCCACTTCATAAAAAGAATCTACATAAGAAACCTAAAACAAGATGGATCAACAACATCAGCAAGTATTGTGGGCTCAATTGGCAAAAGATAGTTCAGGACTGTATTGGTTGGAAACACAAGGAAGAGGCCTTCATTCTGCAATAGATAGACAATGGCTAAAATGCTGATGCTGATGATGCTGATGCTGATGACGATGACATGGGGGAACAATAGATATATCTAAGATTCTGCCACCAACAAGAGAATTTAGCACCCTTGAAAAGCAATTGGATTCTTCCAGATCTTCATTCTGCAATAATTTTGACAATAATTAATTTGCCAGGGAAATACAGTGATATCTCAGTACTCACTTTTAACTGGTTCTGGGAGGCATACTGAGTGCTCAAAATGATGAATAACAAACAATTTTTTCCCATAAGGAATAATGTAGTGAGTCACAAGGCAACTGACACCAACAGGTTCTAGCTTTTGCGTTGAGTACCAAACAAATGATGATTCCTGGGACAAAATTTTCCTGTCAAAATACATCGAGTACCAAATTTGATGAGTTTCAAAGCAATTGAGTATCAAGATACCAGTGTATAGTTGAATAAATCAAAAAGGCAAGGATTATGAACAGAATCAATCTAGGTGCAGCGAAGGATGAACAGGGACTTACATCCCTTTATTTCATATACTGGGCAGGAAATTCAGATACAATTGAAATAAGATAAATAGCCTGTTAATGGATGATTTGCTATTTACTGAAAGCAAATATTAACTGCTTTTCTAAAATTCACTTAACCTTTCTTAAGAATTAAAAAATAGATCAAAGCAAACCAAAGAGTTGACCGAAAGACAGAAGACCAGTAACTTAGACATCGTAAACCAATTTACAGAGTCACCTTATGGGGGAAATGGGCAGCATAAAGAATTAATAAAATAGGTAAAGGTAAAGGTAAAGGTTCCCCCGCACATGCGTGCTAGTCGTTTCTGACTCTAGGGGCCGGTGCTCATCTCCGTTTCAAAGCCGAAGAGCCAGCACTTGTCCGAGGACGTCTCCGTGGTCATGTGGCTGGCATGACTGGACGCCAAAGGCGCACGGAATGCCGTTACCTTCCCATTGTAGTGGTCCCTATTTTTCTACTTGCATTTTTACGTGCTTTCGAACTGCTAGGTTGGCAGAAGCTGGGACGAGTAACAGGCACTCACTCTGCTACGCGGCACTCAGGATTCGACCCGCCAAACTGCCGACCTTCTGATCGACAAGCTCAGCGTCCTAACCCGCTGAGCCACCGCGTCCCATTAATAAAATAAAATTAGTTTAAAGTCAGATGATTGAAATGGGACTAAATAAATGGTTGTTTCAATCAGGGGCCACCTGACTATTTTTGATTATACAATGGTCTGGCACAGTTACTCTATACTCAAATTATTATTGATCACATTTACTTGGCTGCACATCTCACAGAAATTACCCAACTCACATGAGACTTTGGGCAAGATCTCCATATCTTGTGAGATTTTTGTTTTGTTTTGTTTGTGAGACCATAATTGTTAACTTCTGGTATGAGAGTTTCAAGAGATCCACTGAAGTCAATGATTCATAATAAACCAGTCTTTCTCCAGGAACTTGTTATTTTGAGATATATTTAGCAGATATCAGCTAATGCAGGAAGCAGAATGACTACAATCCATTAAAAAAGGTATTTGTTGACATATTTCGAATTAGGAATTACACAAAATGAGTACTAGGTTCGAGCTTACCTTCAGCTATTTTCTTCTGTAATTTTAAAATATGCAGCTTGTTGAAAATAATTTCTGGAAGTCAACCACTGTTTTTCACTCTGAAGACATAATTCTGCATCTTCTCCAACAACACCATTTATGTTATCTGTACAGTAAGAGCCTTCTCTAACTTGGCTGCTCCAGATTTACACCAGCCCTGTTCTCTCTCACACTAAACAACTGACAGAACATGACATGTAAACTGCTTATCTAAAACTTGATTGAGAATGCCAGAATCTATTACTATTGCTTCCTCATTTTGGGTCCATATTTAAACACAGCTCAGTTTTACATCAATCTGACAATGGGGGGAAAAAGTTATTCTGGGATTTCTCAAAAAAATGACATAAGCTTAAGTCTCTATCATGCTTACCATGAATCTGCTTCATGTTTCTTTGGAAAAAGATATGGATGTTTTCTAGGAAGAATGCCAAAGACTGGAAGAACAAAATGCCACCCAGTTTGACCCCTGCACATGCTTACCTATTTCAGATACCTTCCCATATTTTGTGTCTGTTTTATTAAGGGAGGAGACAGTTTGGCTAATCCATCAGTTTATTGTGTTGACCACAAGTCATAACAAATAATTTGCTTTAATACTATCCCACTTGATACTGCATGAGCCTCCAGAACACTTGGGTGCAATATGTGGTCACTGTCCATCTCCACTATAGTCTGTGGAGACATACACTTGTAGTCACCCAGCCGGTAAGACTGCAGTAGGGAACTGGATATTGCCTCACCAGAGGAATTACAAATAGCAACCTGAAGCAGGGCAGGTTCACATTTGCTCTTTAATTTTCCTGGTAACATCAATAAGCAGCCCTCCACCAGCACCCCAAGACTTTGGGGTGAATGTAGGTGCCTGGAAGAGGATACCAGGAATTCAAAGGATAGGGCTTTCATCTCCTTCCCATCAATTGTGTTAAGGATTGTTGTACCTGCAGTACGTTTAAATTAAGGAAGAGCCAAAGTTTCTCTCCAGTTTTATTGCTCCATTTCAAGCAACCTGAACCAATAGGATCAAAGTATTGGCAGAAGCAATGGGATCTGGCAGTTGGATCAAAGTGTTCCTAACAGCGATTCTGGTATGAATACACATGCAGTTTGGTTTAACTTAATGCATACATCCACATAGCAGCTCCATTCCTGTCCTTTAGCTCATTTAACAACAGTCAGCAACTGCTTGAAGTGACGACTGTGCTGAAATAAGCAAACATTCAGTCTTCAAAGTTATGGCCATCACAGCATCAGGGATTGCAGAGTTCAGGGCAGAGATGGGGGAAGAGAAGCAGTTGGGGGAAGTTGAAGTGGAAATGAGAGCCATAGGGCAGGAGAAACATGAGATCATCCCCTAACAATGGGGCAGCCTAACACTCACAACTGACATTCCTAAAACTACCATCACTAAGTGATCACATGATGTTTCCTCATTGACTGCATTGCTTAGTGATGAAAGTTCTGATCCCAATCATGGTAATTACACGAGGACTACCTATATGATTTTGCATTTTCTTTACACTATTAACATTAGCAGCAGACTTTAGGAGACAAAAATAGCCTCCAAAGGCAAATCAGAGTAAAGGCTTGGGGGTTTTTTTTGACCTTCTGCAAAGCCTATGAGAGGATGAAGTGTGAAAATGTTCTCTCTCCTTCTGCAGGGAACCCCTCAATTTTTTGCTCACAAAGGTTACTGCTAAAATTAGTTTCCTAATCAATCACAATTTCCTTTCTTCAATAAAGACTGGTTCCTTGTGTCTTTTTAATGTCTTGCTTTTCTCCTACAGCCCTAAAACTCTGTTACGATAATAATAATAAAAAAAAACCAGGGATTTCCATCAAGAGAGAAATCACCGGAAACATGTTAGTCGAAATGTTTTCCTCAAAGAGGGCAGATAAGAAGAGGTTTGCATTTTTCAGTTATGACTACTGGCATATTGGCAAGTAAGAGGCTGAGCCATCTCACCCTTATGCACACCTAGTTCATGGAAGAGAACAACAAACAGGAGAGATGAGTCAGTGGTGCTTATGAAACACACATTAGTCATCTGATACTGCTGTTGTGCCCATTGTTTTGTTAACAAGCTGCAGCTGGTGATGTTAAACCAGCACAAAGGGTGATGGGGTCTAAACTCCCTAAGATTACAGGTCGGTTAGATTACCAGGGTAGATGATCAAATTTAGCCCAGACTTTTGAGCTGGCTAAAGAAGAGTAATTGGCAAATGTGAACTATTCATAGCCAAGACTGTTTTATTTATTCTACTCATATTTCATGCCCCTATTGATCATTTACTTCAGCTTTCTAAGTCACTCATTCTATATGAGCCAATTAGAAAGCTGCAGAGGTGGAAAGTCTCTGGGACACAGGGCTTCATTGCTAGCACCACTCCACACATATGTTTTTCAGAGGCAACTTTTATACCTTACAAAGAAAAGGTATCTCATATCATGCAATTGTCATGGATTTCCATGGATTTCCCTACTTCAGTTGTAAGCATTAAGAAGCTAACTCATGATGCGGCCTACACTTGCAGTGAAATGATGGAAGAGGGAACAAATCTATTCCTTTCTTTTAAATAATCCCCTACAAAAGATTTTCTGGCAGTAAAGAACCAGCCTAGCAGGATTGATCTCAATCTTTTTCTTCTAAGTGCTGTGGTGGAGAAGAGAGGAGAATTACACATAGATTCTTTTATGTATTCAGGTAGAGAGTAGTCAAAAAAGGTCTCTCCTGCATTTGTAATGGAGTCAATTCGATTTCTTTAAAACACATTTTCTACTGAATATGCGACCTGACTGAACACCAAGCATATGAGGCATATTTGACTGCAGTTCCCCACATTAGAACATAGAAATCATAGGGCTGGAAGGGACCTCAAAGGCCTTCTAATCTAACCCTCTGCTCAAGGCAGGAGACCTTATATCATCCTGGTCAAGTAGTTGTTCAGTCTAATTTTGAAAACCTCCAATGATGGAGCACCCACAACTTGAGGGGGGAGAGGGAGGGAGGGAGGGAAGAAGCTATTATAGGATACAAGCCTATTTCCAAGACATCTGTCTTCAAAACATCTTCTGGCAGTACCACTACCACACCAGGTACCAACAGTTAATTTCTCAAGATTGAGGAAAGCGATAGTTGAAAACATGAGTAAACCATGTCTAACATATTACATGATTCCTGGGACTGAGGTCTACTCTCTGCATAACATTAGCTTATCTCAATCTGGTATCCTGTAAACAACTTGATGAAAAAGTTTACAAAGCCCCACTACTCATGTTTTTCGCATTTTCTTCAGGAATCTGCTGATCAACGAAGTACTGGGACCACAAAAAAGGGAATAGTAGCACACACACCCCTCAAAACACCTTCCACGTCCATGAATCACTCACTCCAAATTTAAGGCATTAATCTTCACAATTGCAAGATCCAAGAAATATTTCTTCCTTCCAACAAATCCATGATTATCACTGGGGGAAAGAGAGAAGCCTAGTGGCTTTCAGTAACTATAATAATTCTATGACCAACAGGAAAGTTATGTCTACTGTATACATGTAGGTCTGATATCTACATAATATCTAATATCTACAATATCTATATGTAGACCCATGGTGGCACAGTGGCTAGAATGCAGTATTGCAGGCTAACTCTGCCCACAATCAGAAGTTCAATCCTGACAGGCTCAAGGTTGACTCAGCCTCCCATCCTTCCGAGGTTGGCAAAATGAGCCAGATTGTTGGGGGCAATATGCTGACTCTGTAAAGCGCTTAGAGAGGGCTGTAAAGCCCTATGGAGTGGTATGTAAGTCTAAGTACTATTGCTAAATGCTGTCTTCCAGCCCATCAATCAACAAGATCTGTAGGGCTAAAAAGTATCTTCATTGCCCTCTGCAACATAGACTTTTCAGTTAATATATTGCTTTTTTTAGCAGGTGTATATAAATGAGTAGAAGTTTCTACCTTATGCTCTATTCCTTAAAGCCAAAGTATATAAGCATACAATGTTCTTAACATAATGCGATACAAAAGTCTCATTCTATAAGAATGTCAAAGAAAAGTTTCACCTGACCTAGATGAAGCAGTTGAAAGCTAATCTTCAGAGGACACTTGCACAATCTATATTTATCCAGGTTTAAGAATGAATCCCTTCAGGCTAGTAAGTCAGTGGTACAGCAATGACCTCTGAAATCTTTCCAGTATACAGATCTACTGGATAACATGAACCAGTGTCTGGCTATGTTGTGCTGACTTGCAGCTTTCATGCTTGGATTAAATGTAGCTTCTCCTTCAATGCTGAAACTGTCATTTGAAGAGCTCCAGAGTTTTCAACTCAACATTACAGGTGAAGTGAAGAACTTGCCTCTGAAGGCATCTAGTGGTATGTTTCCCCTAGTCTAATTTTACATCATTTTTCAAGTTTAAATACCACACACTTTTGAAAGACTTCAAAATTGCCCCAATACCCTTTGCATAATTTTCTTTTTATATTAATCCATGCAGTCTTGAATAAGGAACAGAATTTTCTCCGTGATCTCAAATCAGATTAATAGGGCCTTTGTTCTTATAATGCGAGGAGGGCTTGAGTCATGGGCAATTAACTGAATACCTCTTTTTGGAGAGTAGACCTATTACAATGACAGGTGCCAGACAACCTTTAAATTCCACAGAGCTCAGTCTATAACACAGATTAGCTAATAAACTGCATAGCAAAAGAGCAAATAATTTAAAGTGTCAACTGTGTACTGTCAAGATTTCAACTTTATACCTACTAAGATCTTTTATACCAGATTAGATTTTTTTTGACAGAGTTTTGCCCTAAATACTCAATCCTTGGTTGAAAGGACCTTATGCCAAAGACCTTCCCATCATATCTTGCTAGAAATGCCTGCAATTACATCCAGGATATGGGAAGGGAATCTCAGGCTATCAAACTTGGCAAGTTAGGAAAAATGCTAGGAGTTTATTTATCTGAATTACATCCCATATTTATTTATTTATTTGTGGGGCCCTTGGTGCTCTCTGAGTTTAGTTGTTTTCTTGCAGGTGTTTTATTATGATTCACCAAATGATGTTACAGTTTGGTAAGCAAATATCTGCAAGAAAACAACTAAGCTCACAAAGCACCCAGAATCCCACAGTAAAACCTATATAATAAATTTACAGCCTCATAAAGCCTCTATAAGGGACGCAGTGGCTCAGTGGGTTAGGACGCTGAGCTTGTCGATCAGAAGGTCGCCAGTTTGGCGGGTCGAATCCCGAGTGCCGCGTAACAGAGTGAGCGCCTGTTACTCGTCCCAGCTTCTGCCAACCTAGCAGTTCGAAAGCACGTAAAAATGCATGTAGAAAAATAGGGACCACTCCGGTGGGAAGGTAACAGCGTTCTGTGCGCCTTTGGCATCTAGTCATGCCAGCCACATGGCCACGGAGATGTCCTCAGACAAGCGCTGGCTCTTCGGCTTTGAAACGGAGATAAGCACCGGCCCCTAAGGTTGGAAACTGTTTGGTTCAGGTAGACAATGACTCAGAGTGGTTCACAATGAAAAGAGTTTATTCAATACACATAAGTCAACTGACAACTGTCAAATGTTTCAAGCTTTTATACTAGAACTGTTTAAACTGTAACCAATCATCAAACACTATTCTCCCGCTTCTTTGCAACTTCAACCAATAGTTGCACCAGAATCTCCCGCCTCAAGAACCTTCTTTTGCAACCTGCTATTTACATGTTTGCAACTATTTACAGACACAACACCCCTTACCCCCCAGTTGTTGTTATTTATGGACATAGTCTCTTAAGTATTTGGGTGGCCTATGGACCCTTGATGGATATCTATTGCTTTGGATACCTAAGTCACCTCTATCAGAATGTCTGCTTGGTTGGCTTACACTGGTGGATCTGGACTCTTGACTAATTGGCTCAGATGCTTCTCTGCTAACAAGTTGTGGTTGTTGTTGTTGTGTTTGATGTTGATGTTCAGCTAATGCTGGTCTGCTCGAAGGGGGCAGCTCCCAGTCAATTTGACTGTGTTGTTGGTTATCTGTGGACGGACTGGTTTGAGTTCCTGCTTCCCCACTAACTGGCAGGTTGTTATCACTAAGCCATGATGCACTGTTCCCCCCGTGTATACTTTGATCCCCTTCAACTGGCATGCAACCAATAGTTCTCTTCCTTAGCTGATCTATATGTCTTTTGCTAACCCTATTCCCTTCCCCCTCAATAGTGTAAGACAAGGGTCCCCTTATCTCAGTGACCACCCCTGGGACCCATTTGTCCCCTTGTGTATAATTCCTGGCCCAGACTAGGTCCCCAATTTTGAATGATCTATTTGGAATGTCCGGTTCCGCACTTGATGGTAGTCTGTCAGGATGTAACCTGTCCAGTTTGGTGGTTAATCTTTTTCCCCACCTCATTTCTGCTGGGCTTTTTCCGGTAGCCGTGCAAGGGGTCATATGTTGGGTCAGCAAGAATTCTGCCAGTCTTTGGTGCCAATCGCCACGGATGATTCTCTTTAATGCATCTTTAGTAGTCCTCACGTTTCGTTCAGCCAAGCCGTTGGTGGACGGGTGGAAGGGTGCTGATGTCGTGTGTTTAATCAAGTTGGCCCTGAGGAAATCCTGGAATTCAACAGAGGTGAATTGGGGCCCATTATCTGACACAATTACATCAGGTAACCCATGAGTGGCAAAGAGGCCCCTTAAGACTTGTATTGTTTTACCAGAAGTCATTGAACTGACGGGTACTACCTCTAGCCATCTAGAGAAACTGTCCACTACTACAAGAAAGGTTAACCCTTGGAAAGGTCCAGCAAAATCAATATGAATCCTGGACCAAGGATTCCTGGCTAACTCCCACTTATGAGTACGTGTGTGTTGCAGCTCAGGTCTAGAACGCTGACACAAATAACAATTAGAAACACATTCTTCAATGTCCTTGTCAAGTCCTGGCCACCATAAGTGACTCCTAGCCAAGGCCTTCATACGTACCATTCCAGGGTGGCCCTCATGTAGTTCTAGTAAAATTGTAGGTCTGTGGATTTCAGGAATGACAACACGGTTTCCCCACAGAACACATCCCAAATGGGATGATAGTTCATCCTTTCTTCTGAAATAGGGAATGTACTTGGCATCAGGGTTAGTACTTGGCCACCCACTAAGGACCCAGGCCATAATTCTTTTTAGGATATGGTCATTATTTGTTGCCACAGCTATATCTTTAGCGGTTAAGGGGCAATCAGGAATGTCCTGTAAAGACATTATTTGTCCCACAGGAGCAGGGTCTTCCTCAGTGCTATTTAATGGCAGTCTGCTAAGGGCGTCTGCATGTCCCATTTCCTTGCCCGGTCTGTGTTGAAGGGAGAATGAATATGCTGAGAGGAAAATTGACCACCTCAGCATTCTGGGCGACATTATTTGGGGTGTCTGTTTATCAGTTGTAAACAGTCCCAATAAAGGTTTATGATCAGTGAGTATGGTAGAGTTCCTACCATAAAGGTAATCATGGAACTTTTTTACTCCTGCCACGATTGCTAATGCTTCCCTATCAATCTGTGCATAATTCCGCTCTGCTTTGGTAAGCGTCCTGGAATAATATGCGATTGGCTTTTGAACGCCATGACTGTCCAAGTGGCTGATAACAGCCCCCACACCGTAAGGTGAAGCATCGCAAGCTAAATAAATTGGTTTATTTTCAATAAAATGGGTTACTGTTGATTGGCTAGAAAGAATATTTTTTAATGTTTGGAAACTAGCTCTATGTTTGTTAAGCCACTGCCACGGGGTTTTTTTATCTAAAAGTCTATGAAGAGGTTCTGCTATGGCAGCTTTGTGTGGCACGAATGTATGGTAAAAATTAACTAATCCAAGGAAGGCTTGTAATTCAGCCTTGTTCCTTGGCTCTGGTGCCAATTTAATTGCCTTGATTTTATCAGGGGTAGGATGAATTCCATTTTTGTCTATCCTAAATCCTAGAAATTCAGTGGACTTAACCCCAATGCAACATTTTTCCTTTTTTAATTTCAGTCCAGCCCTCCTAAACCTTTCCAATACCTGTTCCAGACGCTCTGCTAATATTTCTTCATTTCTTCCAGCTATCAGGACATCATCAAAATAAGGGCATACACCAGGTATGCCCTTTAAGGTCCTCTCCATCACTTCTTGAAAGATGCCTGGAGCTGCTGCAATACCAAATTGCAGTCTGTGGACTCGGAACGCCCCCTTGTGGGTAACTATCGTCTGAGCTTCTGCAGCCTCTTCAGAAACAGTTAATTGCAAGTACGCCTGCGCCAAGTCTAACTTGGCAAATATGGCGCCGTCCTGTATCGTGGCGAGGACCTGCTTCACCGTTGGGACCGGGTAAGCGTGTTTTTTCATTCCAAGGTTCAGGGTGGCTTTGTAGTCAGCGCAGATCCTCACATCCCCGTTAGGTTTAAGGGGTGTGACGATCGGCGTTTCCCACAAACCACCCTCGACTGGTTCTAGGACGCCTTGGCCTACAAGCTTATCGAGCTCGGCCTCGATTTTTTGCTTCAGGGCGAAAGGCACCCTTCGGGCCTTAAGCCTGATGGGTTTAACCGACGGGTCTAAATTAAATTTAATTGGGGGCCCTTTGTATTTACCTAAAGACCCATCGAATACGTCTGCGAATTCATTGCAGACTGATTCGAGGGTCTTATTTTTACTAACTGTATTTATTCCCCCTATCCAAATGCCCAGGGCAGGGAACCAGTTAAGGCCTATTAGACTAGTCCTATGGCCTTCAGTAACTATTAAATCTAAGGCTCCCTTAAACCCCTTAAATTTAACACTAAGGGTAATTTTTCCTTTTATTTTTATTGGGGTTTTTTGGAAGTCAGTTAATTGGATTTTGGTTGAACTAAGTGGAATTTTTCTGCCACTTATCTGTTCAATCCTTTCCAAGGTTTCACTAGATATTATGGACACTGAGGCCCCTGAATCTATTTCCATTTTGCAAGGAACCCCTTGCAATTGGACTATGATTTTTAATTTTCCTTCCGGAAAATTATTAATCTTTCCCTTCCTACTATGATTAACTCGCGCCACCTCCCCACGGTTCAGAAATTTAGCCCACGGTCTAGGGGTCTCTTTGCCACTATAGTAAGGGGTTACCTTACCTTCGGGCCAAACGTCGACTTCATGTAGGCGATTGTCGCGTGCACGACCCCTGCAGATGGCTTGGATGTGGCCGGTCTTCCCACACGATCTACATCTGGCGGTACGAAATCTGCAAGTTGCGTGGGGATGGTTGCCCCCGCAGCTGCCACATCGGTTGTCGTTGTCGCGCGGTCTTGTTGCGGTGTCTTTCCATTGTCGTTGGGTCACTGTTGCTTGTCGTTGTGGTGTTGCGGTTTGGAATCGGCGGTTCGGTTCAGGCCCGTCGCTTCAGGATGGTTTTGGCGCCATTTTTCTAAACCGTCTGGTGACTTCGGTGATGTCATCTTCCCATTGCTGGTCCACCTCCCCGCAGTCCACAAGGCCTTCTTGATTGATTTCGGCAGACGCAGCCATGCTACTACGGGGGGGGTCGCGATACCCGGTGGATTCATACGTTAATAGTTCATCCAGTACTTCTTGCAAATCGCCGGTGGGCTTGGCGATTATTCTATTTTGTAGATGCTCGTCTCGCAAGCCCAGTACCACTCGGTCCCAAATTCTGATTTCCAAGTTGTCATACTTGCATCGTACTGCGGCTTCTCTGACTGCAGCAACGAATTTTTGAATCGATTCACCCGGCCTCTGGTTTCTTTTTTCGAAAATACGATGCCAAAAGAGTTCGGATCTCCTTGGCGTAAAATGTACTTTTAGTTTAGCTAACAGATCGGCTTACGGAACACTTGAGACCGGCTGTGGTTGACAAAGTCCTACAGCGATCCGATATACTGGTGTGCCGCAAATTGTCAGTAACGCTGCCGCCTTTTTTCGGTCATCCGTTATCCCGTTAACAAGCAGGAATCCTTCAACCTGTCCTACATATTCTTCCCAGTCCTCTGAGAAGCTTGGGTCAAATTCTTTTAAGGACCCGATTTGCGCCATTCGGAGAATTGTTGATTCCGCCGCGGCCGCTTGTGGTTGACTGTGACTTCTTTTCAAAATTGCCGCCTTTGCGCAGCTGTTCCGCCGAACCTTCTCTGGTCTTCCGTCTATCCCACCTTCGTCGCCAGTTGTTTGGTTCAGGTAGACAATGACTCAGAGTGGTTCACAATGAAAAGAGTTTATTCAATACACATAAGTCAACTGACAACTGTCAAATGTTTCAAGCTTTTATACTAGAACTGTTTAAACTGTAACCAATCATCAAACGCTATTCTCCGCTTCTTTGCAACTTCAACCAATAGTTGCACCAGAATCTCCCGCCTCAAGAACCTTCTTTTGCAACCTCCTATTTACATGTTTGCAACTATTTACAGACACAACAGAAACGACTAGCACGCATGCTTTACCTTTTAAAGCCTCTATAATTCAAGGTGGCATATGTAATGTTCCTATCTCTTGTTTTCCCCAGAAAAACCAGCCTGTGATATAGTTTGGGCTGAAAGATCATGACTGACCTAAAATCAGCCAACTAGCTTCTGTGACTAAGGGAGGATTAGAACTCAGGACCTCCTCACTTTCTAGTCTAGCATCTTCTTTAATTAGTCTTATCTTTTATTACAGTCACAGAACAGAATATTCTTTATTTTTGTAACAATGGAAACTCTAGAATCTTTGTTATAAAAATATTTAAAATTACACTGTTTCCTTCCTAGCCAGGTTCTCAAAAGTATGGAAAGATAATTCAACATTTTGATTTTGATTCTGATGAATTGAATGTTTCATAATACAGTACGATATTCCCCCCCAAATGTATGTAAATCATCAAAAACAACATAAAATAGTTTAAACAAAATATGTCTCTATAAAAAAATATTAATCACATTGTTTTGGAAAAGTTGCAATGACATACTTTGACCAAAGTAATTTATACATTCACAAATAAACAGAACAAATGATACCTAATTCGATTTCTGGTGGTAATATTCATTTAGTTATTAGTTTTAGTATAAACATTTTGGGGGTACTGAAAAATATTGTTTTATTATTTATATTTTTATTTTTTATTTATAGTATTTTATTTATATTATTTAACATTTATTTATACTTATTATATTATTTTTATTATTATTTATTATTATTTGTTATGCCTTTCTTATACATTTCCAGCAAGATTTATAAAATCATATGACATAAGAAGCTCATTCAGTTTTTGTTGTAAACTGCCAGAGCATAAAGCATTGAAAATTAAGCACAGTGTATATTTCTTTGGATCAGTGTTATTTAAAAATATAGAACATATCACTGTCATAAATTAACAGCAACAGAGTCCTGAGCAGTCCTTTAATTGGAGAATATTTTATTTATATTAACAATTGTATTCCTATATAAATATATGTTATATTTTAGGACAATATAATGAAAATTGATGTTAATAGTTCCACATTATGCTTTTTAAAAAATAATCTTATGCAATTTTTCCATTATGCTATTTTTAGTGCTGATGTTTAGTTAATATACTTTTTTACTGATGTACTGTTTCCTTAAAGAAAAGCTTTAAAAACACAAAATCCTATCCATATTTATCCAATATGTTGAATTTACTTTGTACTAATTATGTCCAAGATTGTAGTCAATCATAGGCAGATCATCACCTTTTTCATTCTCTAATGGAAGAACTGGAATATTGTAGTCTCAGCTATAAACACTTAAACTACAAATGTTCTAGTGTAGTGTGATGTTGACATTAGGTATACTACTCTAGAGACATTTCCTACAAACTTTCGAGTTGCAAACTTTTGCTGATACTAACCATGGTTTATTGACTATACCTTAGTAGTCCCACAAAAAGCTAAGCTTCAAGCCACATTTATAGCCTACAGATATTACCCTACTTATGAACAGGCTACAGTTTGAGAGGCTATTTGTAAATATGTTTTGCTTGCAAATCCAACTTCCATGCATCTGGAAGTTGGGAAAAGACAGATAGGCTTGTTCATATTGGCAAAGTACATACACCGTATACCAGAAACCAAGCCCCTCCAGCCTTTTCCCGACTCATGGGTCCCCCTAGATTACGATTACAGACATGCAATATGGCCACTTCTATGGTATTCTCTTGAAACTTAACATTAAGAAAACCAAGATCATGGCATCCGGCCCTCTCAATTCCTGGCAAATAGATGGGGAAGAAATGGAGGTAGTGACAGATTTTATTTTCCTGGGCTCCAAGATCACTGCAGATGGGGACTGTAGCCAAGAAATTAAAAGACGCTTGCTCCTGGGGAGGAAAGCCATGGCAAATCTAGACAACACACTAAAAAACAGAGAAATCACCCTGTCAACAAAAGTGCGTATAGTCAAGGCTATGGTCTTCCCAGTTGCAATGTATGGCAGTGAAAGCTGGACCATAAAAAAGGCTGAGCGCCAAAGAATTGAGGCCTTTGAACTATGGTGCTGGAGAAGACTCCTGCGAGTCCCTTGGACTGCAAGGCGATCAAACTGGTCAGTCCTAGAGGAGGTCAACCCTGACTGCTCTTTAGAAGGCCAGATCCTGAAGTTGAAACTCAAATACTTTGGCCACCTAATGAGAAGGAAGGACCCACTAGAGAAGAGCCTAATGCTGGGAAAGATTGAGGGCGATAGAAGAATGGGACGACAGAGAATGAGGTGGCTGGATGGAGTCACTGAAGCAGTAGGCGTGAGCTTAAATGGACTCCAGAAGATGGTAAAGGACAGGAAGGCCTGGAGGAACATTGTCCATAGGGTCGCAATGAGTCAGACACGGCTTCGCAGCTAACAACAGCAACATGGTATTCTCAACCATACAATTGGAAGCATTGCAGCAAAGTTTGATAGGTCCTGTGAAATCCTGGGCAGAAGTAGAAGGAAGAAAAGGAAGATGGGAGAAGACAGGAAAAGATCAGCTTCTACCATGCCATGTATGTGTATGATGTGCCAGAAACCAACCCCTTTTGACCTCTCCAGATCTCTGCCCCACACACACCCCCCCCCAGCACCCAAATCTCACTGGATTACTTTGTAAATCAAGGTCTGAACTGTGCACATTTTTGATGCCTATTGGATTTGCAAGCAAAACATATTTACAAATAGCCTCTCAAAATGTAGCCTGTTCATAAGTAGGGGTAATATCTGTAGGCTATAAATGTGGCTTGGAGCTTAGCTTTTTGTGGGACTACTAAGGCATAGTCAATAAATCATGGTTAACTAAAAGCTTTATGTATTTGCATGTGTCATTTACTGACATCTGGATGAAGTCACGAAAGAAGCTCAATGGCCAGGAGACATTTTATTGATTTGATTTGATTTGATTTTGAAACTCTCCAGCTCCTGAACAACTGGTCTAGTGGTTAAGGAACCAAGCTAAAAACCAGGAGATTGTGAGTTCTAGTCCTGCCTTAGACATGAAAATCAGCTGGGTGATTTTGCAACAGGTAGTCCCTCTCAACCCAACACACTTCACAGTGTTGTTGTTGTTGTTGTTGTGGGGAAAATAGCAGGAGGAAGGATATTAGTTATATTCACTATCTTGAGTTATTTATAAAGGTATCAAAGGTAGGATAGCGATGTAATACAAACACAATAAAAACCTCTATGATTTGCCAGAAAAAATGACACATTGAAATGTTAATCTGACTTTAACTAAAGGATAATTTCCTAAAAAAAAGCATGAAGATGATCCTAGGTGCATGGTGATGTACTATAAATTTTAAATAAAGTGATTAAGTTACACTTTTTGGGAAAGATATACAGACTGTAAGGCTGGGGGCTTGTAATTAAGGACTAATCCAGGGCTAAATTTGATGTCTCCAGACATTTTTTTTTTATTGAAAAGTTTTAAAATACAATTTTCCTTTAAAAATCCCCCCTTCCCCCTCCCTCCTCCCCCCCTACCTCCCCCCTCCCCCCCCCCGACTTCCCAGAGCTAAATACAAGGTATATATATAAAAAACAATCATAAACAATCATATACTAACAACTATAAAGTCTAAAATCCATCACTCTCTAGCTTATATAGGATAAACAAGCCTTAGTAATATTGAATATATATAAAAAGAAACTAAAATAAGAAAAGAAAAAAGAAAAACGAAAGAAGACTTATTCAAATGCTACATAAAACTTCTTAACCCTATACTTGTTCTGGATAAACTCAATCCATTTCCTCCATTCCATAATATAGCGTTCATAATATAGCGATGTAATACAAACACAATAAAAACCTCTATGATTTGCCAGAAAAAATGACACATTGAAATGTTAATCTGACTTTAACTTAAGGATAATTTCCTAAAAAAAAGCATGAAGATGATCCTAGGTGCATGGTGATGTACTATAAATTTTAAATAAAGTGATTAAGTTACACTTTTTGGGAAAGATATACAGACTGTAAGGCTGGGGGCTTGTAATTAAGGACCAATCCAGGGCTAAATTTGATGTCTCCAGACATTTTTGAGTGCTGGCAAGCTTAGCAGTAAAATTAAATTTTATTTCCAAAATGATCCAGATTCAGCCTCCAAATAAACAATCACAAATAGGGGGAAAGACAATGGCCTCAACTTGAAATCTTGGCAAGGCAAGATAGATTGACAGGCTGAATTGACAGCAAAATTTTGCTCTCAGATGCCTGAAAAAGTGCTGAAGAAATGCTGCAGGATTTGGATGAGATCTTATAAATTTTCAGTGTTTGAAAAGGATTTGTAAAATCTCACTCTATAAAACTGGAATCTTGTGCAGCATCTACACAGACTAATTCATATAAAAGGTACAAGTTCTTTCAAGCTTTAGAAATCTCTGACATGTTAACAACTTTATGCTAACCTCTGCTGTACAAAGAGAGTTGTGTATGGATTCTATTCTAGTCACAAACAAAAAAACCTATTATAGGCAAATTTTCATTCAGAAATTAAATGGATTTTTTCAGTTTTCTTTATACTTCAGAAATAAATACTTTCTAATCCTAAGAAATCTCTCTCTCTTCTTGTTCAACATTCGCTTCCTTTACATTCTTGGTCTTCACAAGGAACATAAACAGGAGCCTTCCATATGAATGAAATCTTTCATTTAATTCACAGGTGCTGCTGTGTATAACAGGGTGTATGTAATAAATATGGCAGAGATCCAGGCTCCTGGCACATCTGTTATGTCCTGCAAAGTGACCACCTAAGAATCTATTTTTAAACACACACTCAAGTTGAACACAACCAATAATTATGCACCTGGATTAACGTTTTTGTTCCTTGTATTAATAAACACAATGCAAATGTCCCAGATAACACAGATGCAAGCAGGGCTGTGTTATCTCAGAATAGATCTCTGGATGCTTTCAGCACAAAAGTTTGATGTTTGCCTTAGTGGCAGCATGAAAGAAATCTGCAGAGGAAAAAATGTTGCACAAACAAGATAATTCCAACTGCAACTAACAAAGTGGGGATAGAGAAAAATAGGGCAAAAGTGGAAAGTTATGCTTTTGCAACCCAGCATACATTTTCAAGCCAAATTCAACACAGACATGGGGGGAAAATGAAGCAAAAATATTCTGGTGCATTTAGACCGACACATATTCAGACTAGCAGTAACTGGTAGGATCCATGAAGTCTATTATTGACCTTTGCAATATGTTTATTTAATATGTTTTCATAATATTTGGTGACTCACATGGGCAGTTACAGAAAACCAAGAGACTTGTAACCTTGTAACACCAACACATTTACAATAAGTACAGTAAAATTAATATGGGGGTTGGTGCTGCTGTGACACTGGAAGATGCATAGCATTTTTATCAGGTCCAGAATGTACATGTGGAAAAAGAAGGAAGTCGTCTCCAGGACACCAAATGCTATCATTCCCTATTAAACTCAAACAAAGGCCCATCTTTGGCTCTTTTTGAGCTTATCAGAATGATATTCCCATGATACCTGAAATGATAGCAGGGGACCTCTAAAAATAAATCACACTTTATTCAGCTTTTAAAAATTATCCAAACCTTGAAAATGGCCTGAACACATATTGAAATAAAGCCAGTTTGTTACTGAATTTTGATGAGATCTTATGGTTAGGAGGATGCAGAAGAATCCCAGAAGCCAAGCACAATCAGAAGCATAAGCATTGGTAGGCCAAAATTACACAAAAAAGTGCACAAGTAATTAGGCAAAGATGGACATGCTTTCATTAATTTGATTTATAGTCAAAATAATTACCAAGGTAAACTACAAAACAAGAGTGATAAAATACAGATATGTAATTCAAAACAAAATGGAACAAAATAAGCAGCACAAATAGAAAACATTCAAGAAAAAAAGTCAAGAAAATATAAATCACTTATCACAGAATCAAATCCACTTTTCTATATGGGAGGAGAGACTAAAGCAAGGCTAAGTCCATAGGATAAAAGAATGGGGGTCTTAAATCACCTTCCCTACATACAGTTGTTTAACATTAGAATAGATTTTTTTATCTCAGCCCTGTGTAATACAGGCAGAAAGTCAGCTGCTGCATTTTTACAGCAAGGTGTATTTTGCTGGTAAGAGTTTCACTTCAGATTTATGGCTGCTTGAAAAAAATTATCCAAATATTTCTGGAATAGAAGATCTGTAAATAAAGAGTGCTTTCTCACTATTTTAATTTAAAACAATCAAAGTGAACCAGCTTTGTTAGTTTTACTGGATTGTTGGAAGTCATCCAGAGTCACTTTCTGTGAGATGGGCAGCTATATAAATCTGATAAATAAATAAAAACATAAAAGTAGCCCAAAAGTAGCTCTTACAAACATATAACACAGTCACAGGCTATTCTAAGATATTTAAACACATTTTCTAAAGTTCCCCAGAATATAACTGATGTGGACATGCATTTTTTATTTCTTATTACTAAATATTTCCCAGGAAGCCATACTATTGAGATACACAGAATTTGCAGTTATACTGTAGATCCTGGTAAATCTGTCCAAGTACCAGCTTGCATGCAAGCTACAGAGGCTCATAAAACTCTTTTGTAGAGTTGGTGGGAGGCATGCAAATTTAATAAATTACTATTATCATGGTTGATCACACAGTCAGCCAGATATTTAGATTTGGCATTTTTGTTCACTTATTGAGTCCTTCCCAGGGATCTGGGATAGGCAGATGCTGTTGTTTAATGGTATTAAATATATTGTTGCAGGCTGTAAGCTGTTCTAAATAAAGCTGCCTTTTGCTATTGACAGATGATAATTTTGTCAATGCCGATGGTGTTCAAGTGATACTCAGTTGTTTTGGCATTGCATTTAACGTGCCTATTACTGTTGGTACTATCCTTGCTTTCTTTTTCCAGAATTATTATTATTATATTAAACAGAAAAGTGGAGCAATATACAGTCCCAAATTTTTTCTAGCTACAGAACTCCTGAGGAAAGTAGCTGGTTCCACTGCTGCTCTTTAAGGTAAATAAATGTCCACAATGCACTGAAGACATCTAAAGCTTTTTTATGTAAATTCTGCATTGTAAAAGTCAGAAAGATTTCCATTTTAAGAAAAATCTGTAAAATATGGTAAGACAACTTAAAGCCACCTTTTAAGAATATTTGCATAATGTTTTCATTTGCAACAATGCAACAGACATTGTAAAGAATTCGCCCTTCCTCTGATTTTAAAAATTTCCCTTTTCTTTAAAACGTTTTGCATTTGCAACACTGTGAAGGCTAAAAATATTTAAAACTACCTTCTCATCTTCTCTGTCTAATTTAGCAATATCAGTCCTGAGATCCCATTCAATGTTTGGAATTATGCAACAATTCTTTTAACAAAGCCTTCTTAACAAAGTTCAGCTAGTTAGTTTATATAGATCAACACAGACCTTAAACATACTATTACTAGTGTAAAACATTTTGTCAAACAATTATACAGTTTTTTTATGTTCAATTTTTAAAATTATATATTATCAGATTGTCTGTAACACTTATACACATGCTACATATTCTTTGGGGCCCTAATTTTGAAATATTGAGACCCTACATGGCAGGGGTCCGGAGTACCTTAGGGAACACCTGCTGCCGGCGTCTACTTCCCTCCGCCCTGTGCGTTCCCACAGAGAGGGCCTCCTCAGGGTGCCACCGGTCAGAGAATGTTGACTGGTGGCCCCCAGGGGGAGATCCTTCTCTGTGGGCGCCCCGGAGCTATGGAACCAGTTACCAGTTGAGCTCCGGACGGCGCCCAATCTCCACTCCTTTCGCCGCGATCTGAAAACATACTTGTTCGAGCAAGCCGGCCTGGCCTGAGGGGGGATTGGTGGGGTTTTTTACTATTTTTATTGGGGTTTTTTAGTATGTATCAACTGTATTTTTAATTGGGCATGTATTTAATTACCTTTTATCTTTTGTAAATCTCTGTGTTTTATTCTTGCCCTGTACACCGCCCTGAGTCCTTCGGGAGAAGGGCGGTATAGAAATATTAATAAATTAAATTAAATTAAATTATGGTGCCAGGTTTTGCCATCGTATGGCCAAACATCCATTTTTATTAGTAGGTACATCGTTAAATATTGTATTCCTTGTAGACTCCCAAATTTTCTATTTTAGATTCTTTTATACGCTGAGCTTGTCGATCAGAAGGTCAGCAGTTTGGTGGGTCGAATCCTGAGTGCCGCGTAACAGAGTGAGCGCCTGTTACTCGTCCCAGCTTCTGCCTACCCAGCAGTTGAAAAGCATGTAAAAATGCAAGTAGAAAAATAGGGACCACTACGGTGGGAAGGTAACAGCGTTCTGTGCGCCTTTGGCATCTAGTCATGCCAGCCACATGACCACAGAGACGTCCTCGGACAAGCGCTGGCTCTTCAGCTTTGAAACGGAGATGAGCACCGGCCCCTAGAGTCGGAAACGACTAGCACGCATGTGCGGGGGAACCTTTACCTATATATTATTGGCTCTCAAAATACCCTTAAGATGTGTTGGTAATCATGTTCAATATTTCTTAGCATTTCAGTCCAACTTTGATATTCTTCTTCCTCAAGAAAGAACATTCCTAGGACAATCTAATGACTAACCTCATCATAATAAAGGTAAGGACACAAATACATGTTATATAAATTAAACAAAACAAAGCTGCACGGCTCACATTGCTTTTGTCTGGCTTCTGTTCAAAGATAAAAAAGACTTCGCCTGTAAAATTTCTACTTGTCAGAAGCCTTTGACAAACAGAGCAGCTTCAGCAGAAAACAGGTGGCAAACCTACTATCAGCTTGGCAGAAATATCTTCCATTGGGGGGAAAACTGCATACGTTGTATTTTATTTTTCTTTTCTTTTTGTAATGAATGGCAATGCATAAATTCATGTTATAAAATGTGAAGTGGCTCTATTATTAACATCCCTCCATCTGTTATTTTCTTCTTCTGTTCTTTTTTATAGTTTTAAAACATTTTTATAATTAATGATAAATGGTTTTATGTATGTATTCTTTGTTTTGGCTTTGTTGTATGCCACTCAAGAGATGCGTTTGGTGAGATGGGCAGCTATTTAAATTCAATAAATAAATAAATTCCAGTTCATTGCTAAGAAACAATGTGCAGAATTATCTAGTCTTCTCCATTTCCTTCTGGCTGTAATCTTACCAAACAGAAAGCAAGTTTCTCTTCATTTAGCAGGATTTTCTTCTGAGTAAACCTGCTTATATCTATATTTCCTGAAACCTAAGATAATGTTTAAGACAGTGAAAAGTACAGTTTTATGAAACTTGCCATAATTGGTACTGAATGTTTCTTCCTACTATCTTCCTCCTTCTTATCATCACTAAGCACACTTGTAGAAAACATGTTTTGAATCCATGCAGCTCACATGACAAAGGCCATAAGAGAGAGAGAGAGAGAGAGAGAGAGAGAGAGAGAGAGAGAGAGAGAGAGAGATGCTCTACCATCAAATATGGATTCCCAAAGATCACAAATGTCTTCCTTCATTCTCCATCTAAAAGAAATGGATACCAGCAATGTGAGTCCAGCAAGAAGCTGGGCTTGCTATGGGTTCTACCAGTCACAGAATGCCAGCTAGTGGAGACTAGGAATCATGCCTTCTCTGCCAAAGCCCTGCCCTCTGGAAAATTCTCACCGCAGAGTATGACCCCAACCCTATAAGCCTTTTGTAAGGCCTTGAAGTTCTGGCTTTGTGTCTGGGCCTAGTCCCACAGTGTGTGAAGGTCCCTTTTTCCTGCCTATATTGACATTTATAATGACATTTTTTTCTTAGCTGCCATCTATATTTAATTTGTACTATATCATAATTGATTTTAGTTGCCTTATGATTGCTAACTGTCCAGAGTTACTTGCTTAGATGGGTGGCTATAGAAAATGGATGGATGGATGGATAAAGGTTAATTTACAAAAAAAAAAGTGAAGTCCAGATTAGGCTAGTATGGATAAAGATAAGAATTTTTTCATAGCCTACTTTCATGTGAAATGCCATTAAAGAACAACAAAAATAATATAAAGATAAATGTGCTTCATTTTTCCAAGGATGGAAACATTTAAACTGGGGAAACCATACTTGGCTTTTAAAGGGCAAACCTGGAGCACAGTTCAAAGGGATGGACAGGGCCAAGGCAAAATATTAATTAGACACAGCTGATAAAATTATTCCAGGATAATAATAATGTCCTCTTCTGCAACAATGAAAATTAAAATTTGGTGGCGGTTTCTGGACAAGCTCAGAAAGAGTGCATACTGGAGCCCTGGAGACCATATTGTACACCTCTCCACTGTCACACCTGAATGCACCATTCATATTCCAAGCAAAGCTGTTTAAAATACAGTATTGAATTTTAAGTTTTTATAGAAATTCTGAGTTCTCTAGATTACCACTTTTGTGTGGACATCGTAGAACCTTATCCTAAAGTAACAGGGCTAGTAACTGAATGGCTTACTTGTTCTTTTTCTATCCCTTTGACAGAATAAAACTATGCTTGGAGATTGTATACTACCTTTTGTTTTTATTTTTAATTCAAGTTTTTTTCATCGGGAGAAACAATGACACTTCCAATTGCATCTCTCTCTCTCACACACACAAATTTTTATCTGATACGTTCCTTAAGCACACAACTTTCATTTCTGCCAAGGAATGCAAAACCCCCACCCCCCAAAACCCCCACCCCAGAACAAGAAAAGCTATAATTTCCCCTCCTTTTCATTATTGTTTCACCTTCAATACTTGTTGCCTTTGGATCCTTTATGCAACTGGATATAGTCTTCACTGTTTAGACATTTTACAAAAAGCAGCTTTTTGGTGCCAAAAAGGAAGGAAGTGTTATAATTTATTTTTGCTCCCAATTGTCTTTGGAGTAGCTTTTAAAGAATGTATTTTTTAAAAAAGAGTTATGGCCAGTATCTGTACTACAAACTCAATTTTATCATCCCTAATGAAAATATATGAATGGCTCAAATTAGATTGTGCTAATATTAAATCAGAACAATTGTTTTTCTATGTACCATGTTTTCCCCATCCAGATGGATTCCTTTATAATGTATAAAGATAAATAATAAAGAAGAATTATTTCCTCCCAAAGCAAGGGCAGAAGCATTTTTTTAAAAAACAGTGTCCTAATGGGTACAATTATAGAGAGAAACTATTTTGCTTCCCAGCATGCTCTAACTTCAAGACCTTATGAGATGGATCAAAAAGAGTGGTCAATCTTTGGTTCCATGCTTGGTGACACCTCCCTTATGTTTTCCAATGCTGCCCTAGAGAGAGAGAATATATGTATTTATATGCATTCACAAAGGAACTGATTAACTAAAAAACAGTTCAGCAAAAACAACTGTGGGTCAGATTCTGGCAGTAATAAACCTCATGATGGGATATGGTAAAAAAAGACAGCAAATCTGGAGGAACATTGACTGTAAATAGCACATATTATCATATTTCTTATTACGGCTAGACTGAAAAATTCCTAAGAGCAGATATAGCTCTCTTAACCATAAGAAAATAAAAACTGACATACGTAGTTTAGAGCAAGTATAACACTTATTTTTACTTCTTGGTTCACACAAACATTATACTGTTTGCTGGAAACGCTCATGAAATCCCATCACTATGACTTTACATAACTCTGTTACATGCGAACCAAGCCACTATGGCTTGTTCAACAAATCATAGTGAAACAGCTTATCTGAATATCTGAACTTAATCACTAGCTAAGTTCTTATATCAGATGAATAATTTAGCCAATTTTCACTAAATAAACCACAAGGGTCTGGATGCACATATTTGCCAAGACAGAAATCGTGATTTACAAAGCATGTTGGCTGAGTTTATCCAAGATACTAAACCATATATCATAGCATGATTTAGTAACCCTCAACTCAAGACTATCCATCCATCTGGCCCAACTGTCATTCCAACTGTGTGATGGGTGGCTATATGAATATGATAGATAGATAGATAGATAGATAGATAGATAGATAGATAGATAGATAGATAGATAGATAGATAGATAGATAGATAGATAGATAGATAGATATTTAACCAGAAATGCTGGAAAATTAATTTGAGGTTTTCTGTAAATTCAGCCAAGAACTATGGTCTCACCATTCTGTACATGAATTCCACAGTGCAGTCTTTAAATCCCAGAGAGTAGAAACGGGGCTCAGTCTGGGCAAATTCAATTCCTGCCATAATACAAAATGGGCCAGTGGGCCAACAGAAGCCAGGACATCTTTATGTCTTTAAAAACTGTGTAATTGCATTTCTTACTGTCAAAACCTGAATCCTCCCTTTCCCTCCCCGTACTTCTTTGCCCCTTGGTCAATCTTTCAATTGAAAATTCCTAAAAGCAGGAAATTATTCTTCCCCCTTCCCCCCCCCTTATCTTGTAAACTTTTCTGTACCTTCAGACACTCTATTATCTCACCAAATGTGAAAAAATAAATTCCACTACTGCAAAATATAGAAAAGTGTCCCCAGATTCAACTCTCTACTAATTTTCTAGTTAGATCTAGTTCCACTATTTTTAAAATTTCTTATATATGGTGGCAACAGTGAGCTATGTTAGTATGAGGTTGAACTTTTCTTCTGCAAAGCTTCAATAAATAACACCAAACCAACTCATATCTATATTGAATTTGATATATTTTTTTTGGTTACAGTAATTTAGATCCAGGCATTCTGGGGTATTTTCCCCCCAATGCTTAATATTTGCTTCCAAGAAACAGAATTTGGAAATATCATAACATACTAAAAAAACAGTGTTTGGGTAAAGAATCTGTTGGATATCAACATTTAAACTCCAAGAGAGAATCCATAAATCATGGAACATAAACAGTAATTGTTTTATTAGATAGAACCAGGGCAATGATGATTTTGAGAAAGTTAAACCAAACTTTGGGGTCTCAACTGGCAAAAGAAAGCTCAGGAGCATATACTGTAGGTGGGAAACATGCAGAAGAGGCCTTCATCCTCCAAAGGATAGACAATGGCTAAAACGATGGTGATGATGATAATACACACACATACACACACACATTTGAGTTCTCTAGTAATTCTCATTATATTAAAAAAAATCCACCTTCAATTTTTGCAAAGCCTATACATATTAGCTGCTTTTTCTTCATAAGATTGCCCAAGACTCTTGAAGACTGTTGTCATCTAAGGTGAGTCTAGCTCAGGGGTCAGCAACCTGAAACAGTGAAAGAGCCACTCGGAACCGGTTCCCTCACAAAAGGAAAAACTGGGAGCCACAAAAAATGTGTGCACATGCGCGTACATATGCACATGCGCAGAACAGGATTTGACTGAAGAGTGGAGCCAAGGCGAGATATGCACCTACCCTGCATATTTAAATTGATTGGTTGAACTTTTTTAGTCACACTTTTTTTTTTGGACTGCACATGGCAGAGGACTGGGAACCGCAGGAGACGGCTGAAAGAGCCGCATGCAGCTCCGGAGCCATTGTTGCAGACCTGTGGCCTTACAAAGTAGTCAAATTAAATTAAACCAACAACTTATTCAGCCATTATTATTAAAATTATTATTAAAGCCATTATTCATCCAAAGTTTACCATAAATTCCATGATCCTCCTGGTCTAAGAAGTAAGGACACTGCAGCACTGATCACTTGTGGCTGACACTCAAACAACATTCTGCTGGATGTTTTTAAATAACAGTTTATTTAATACCAGTATAAGCCATTACCCCCGATTTGCTGGGACAATCTGTTTCTTACCTTATGCATCCATATTTATATTGCCATACGCCCTATACTATACCATCTGATCCTTGAAATCTGCTGTTGATATGTCCATCTCTCTTCAGCATAGGAGTGCCTGTTATACTGTATAGGTTGTACTATTTTTATCTCTGTAATATAATAATATAAATACATGACAGCACCCAATAGTGAATTTCTCAATTTCCACCTGGGCTAGTACAGATGAAGAATAGGAGGAAGGAAATTTATTTATTTCAAGTTGCTGTGTTATATTTTCTTTCTACTGCTGGATTCAGCCGTTGTGCTGAGCTATGATTTTCAGAGCTCTGTTTCCACCTGCACAAAGAAACAAAGTCTACACCAAAAATGCAAGAGGAACATCAAGAGGGATCCATGTTCTAGAAACATATCACATGGGCTACTGGAATGCATTGCATTGCCCCTTGGACATAATCTGAAGCACAACACAGAAGTCAAGATTTGGGGGGATTGGTGTGGTTTACTGAGAATAAAGACCATCCGTTTTGTGAATTCTACGCTGTTTACAAGTTTCTTGATGGTGAGATCTAAAACTTGAGACCTAAGTATCTTAAGGAACACTTCCTCCAATCTATTTGAGCTTCAAAAACTTTCACTAAAGCTCTTCTCACCATGTCAGAGATTAGATTGATGGCAATAAAGAGACACTTTACTGTCTGTTGTCCTAGTGATGGAATTCTTTACAGTGGTACATCTTAAGGTGCTGAGTGAATATAAATTTATTATGGCATGCATTTCAATCATTTGCATTTTAAAGAACTGGAAGGATGCTATATTTTAACCCGTGCTGTTTAAATGAATAATTCTGTTATTGATATTAACTGAGCTAATATATTAGGGATAGTGCTGTAGGTTTTGTTTAATTGCATAGTAAATTGTCCTTGGACAGAAGTAGAAGACTACAGGTAAATATACCTTTAATGATGTGAACTAGACAAAAATACAACTGGAGTAGCTTACCAACTGTGGCAAAAAAGGTGATAAAATTAGGTGTGAGTCATTTAATTACTCCATTGCTTAGCAACAGACATTCTAGTCCCAATTGTGGTTGTAAATTGAGGACTATCTACATAACCACCTTTTGTGCTTCTAGCTCTGGTTATAAGAGCCACTGTAATTCTTTTCACTATCATCACAAATTTTCCTTGCCCCCCTCTGATCTCAAAGTAGCAATCCTGACACAGAAAGATCTCAGTTCTTCCAACCCAATTTATTGATATTTTTGTTACTCACATTCACATATTTCATTGAGCCACTTGTTTCAATGCTAACTAACCAATTTGTGATGCATATCTTTCAATTGCTTCCTGCTGCACAAGCAGAGAACCAACTTGGTTTTTTATTATCAAAAGAAATAGTGTGATTCTGGGATCATGAAACTATGCCGACATTTATATGTGATTTAACAACCACGTTGGCTGGGTTCTCATAACACGTTAAGCCAAAATTAGATAAGCCGTAGCAAAGTTGTGGTACACTATATTCCTGAATTAAACCCAAAGTCGTAATGAGGTCTCTTCAGTTTTGGCTTCATATACTGACTTGGAATTCTGCTGGTTGTAGCTCCAGCATACCCAGAGGGCATCAGACAGGGAAAGGATGGTTTTTTTTGGCAACTAGTCTTTAGGGTCTGAGGCAGATATATTTCCTGTTGACATTTTTCATCAGCAATGGCCAGTACTGAATCTTGTGTGGCATGCAAATAATGGGTTCTGTAACTACACTGTGGTCTCTCCACACAGCCATTAAATGCAGTGAAGCAAAAAAGTCTCATGGTAGCAAGGACAGTGGGATTTTCCTCCCTTTTGCCAAACAAACATCTGTGAGGGTTTTGAGCCCAAAATCTGGCTATGTGGTTCTATGGAATTTAGTTGCTAATAGCATATTCTCTTCTACTAAACAGGAGACAAAGCTAAGCCATTTCTATGAAGAAAAAATACAAGGGAACTGAGTTCTATAACCAAAGAACTGACAAAAATATATAGAGCCAACAGCTAAGAAGTTGTTCATTCAAAAAGCGCGAAGGTTATCTTTGCAGGGTAAATGACAAGTGACGCAAATGTTTTGCTACCAGCATTAGCCCAGGCACATCAAGGTTGCTTTTCACAGACCGCTTCTATCAACCAGCATATTATTTAAAGCGTGGCATTCCACGATATGTGCCTAACAAAGAGGCCATTTAAGACTCAGCTCTGCTTGTGCTAATCTTCCAAAACTGAGAAGGGAGACGTATCACAGCATTGTTTGGGTGTTTAACTTAACACTGGAGAGCTGGATCCAATAGTCTAATGCAGAACAGCGACAGTCCAAGAGAAGGGCTTATTACCACTGCTGAGAAACAAAACACATTTTAAAGCAGGATCAGATAAGGAACAGAATCTGAATCCACCGACTCCGTATATGAAAAAGTGAGTTTAGCACCTGGGCTGAAAAATAAGCAGAAAAGGATGGAGGGAGACTTTATCTGAAACAGAAAATGGCAAGGTCACAATGAGTGCATCCAGTCAAGCTTCATTAAGTGCCCATTTCAAAATTATGAAACAAGCAAATTTGAAATGTACACCTCCTCTACACACACACACACACACACACACACACACACACACATATGGAGAGAGAGAGAGCACTACAACTCTGAACGATGTCTGAAAGCAGTGACAGCTTCTTCATAATGCCAACCTTAGGGTACATTAAACTTTAAACGAGAGGCAAATTCCTGCATTAATTTTATCAAGGCATTCGCAAGCAGGAGAAGGGAAGCCACAACTGGAATAAGCGCACCAAGGCCAGACAGTGGCAACTTAGCTCCATATTCAATTAAAGAGTTTCAAAATGAACTATTTATAGTAATAATACTGCACATGAGGAACTACATCACTCGTCATCCTCAAAAGTTCAAAAGCATTGATAACTTAATACTTTCTCATTTAAATCTCAGTATTTTCAGTGTGTGTTTATATATATATATATTAATCTTATCAAGGAATGTGTGTGTGTGTGTGTGTGTGTGTGAAAGCATATTCTCATGCTTTCGTATTTATACATCCATCCATCCCTTTTAGATAACACTGGCTCAAAAAAAACCAGAGCATTATTTGTTGACTGATAGTGGACCAGAATGTTCAAAACCACGATTATCATAAACCAAGAAGCTGAGACTCTTTAGAGTCCCTTGATAACAATTTAAAACAATCTAAACTTAGCAAAGAACTGCTGACTTCAAGGACTACTAAAGAAAGTATCCCTGCTTAAGCACAGTCTCCTAAAACAGCTGTCCTAGGCACATCCATACATGCACCTCCTCATCTTTAGACCTACTTTGTGTTCCTGTAATTAGGTCCCCAAAGTAATGAAGATAAGCTCTCTTTGGAAAAAGTAGCTTTTGGAAAATCTAGGAATGCAAGGGAATATTTTTCAAAGAAGCATCCAGGTTATCCTTCTACCATTAAAGCAGAGTTAGTATGCTGCCAACAAACACCAGTGAATCTATAAACATTTTATTTGATATCTGCCAGGTGGTCCCTACTCTGACTATTAATTTTAATTTTTAATTGAAAATGGAAGGTTGTCATGCTACAAAGAAAAGTATAACCTACAGCATCTTGTTTTCAAGGTCCCCCAAAGGCCAATTGGCATTTAAAAAAAACAAAATAAAATGAGGATAGAGGGAATTGGTTCAGTGTTATATGTGGAAAAGTGTCCACTAACTACAAAAAAATCAAAGATACATTGGAGTGATATATGCAGAATCCTATATAGCTAGAAGTGGTTTTATAGTAAATGGATGTTGTATGACAGGCTATATTCAGTCCTGTCGCCATTTTGTGAATAAGTGCCCCAACAATAGCTGTTTTGGGAGGAGACTTATGAATGCTCTCAAAATTTCAAACGTGCTCAGAAGAACAAAAATACAGTAAAGTATTAATTGATAATAACAATAATAGCAATGATTATTAACAGCAGTACTATATACCACTATTCATACCCATAACATTTTACAGAAACCTGAGTTTACTTTAAAAAGTTTACAAGATAAGAATTGATTATAAACATTATAAAGCAGAAAATCTTTGGATAGCAAAAGATGATAGAGCTGGAAAAGTAAATTTCATAAGCAGAGAAATATGAGAGGAAAATTTTTTTGCAGCTGACAACTATTACTCATTTCATTCCCATTATTTTGAAACAAAATAATCACATAAATATAAATTAATTCCTATGGTGACTTGGAAAAGAACAATTACCCAGTTTAAAGGTATTTAGAACAGTCATTTAATTATAGTATCAGTTTTCAATATATTTTGTTTTACTTATGGTTGTGAGTCTGTTTTTTGAAAAATTAAGTCAATCAATTTCTTTGTTTCCTTCTATTATTTGATCTCAATAATATAGCATAAAAGGCTCTTAGTTATTCTAATAGTTTATGTCAAGGGGAATCACAAACCACATATTGTTATGGAAATAATGTTGAATGGCATGTTTGAATCAGAGGTACAAAGAAAGATTTACACCAGCATCTACACAGAAACTCTTTCATAGGGTCTAATTAAAATTTAATTACCATAGTTTCAAACAAGCAACCAGTTGATAATGTTGATGAATTCCTGCAACTATAAATTTAACTATTTCTAATTTCACAAATATATTATTAGTCTTTAATATGGCATTCATAGTCACATATATTCAAATTTCTTGGATTATTTTAAAGGGATTATTTTAAAGTATTTATCAGAGGTAACCTTTTGCAGACCTGAGTCCACTTCTTGAGATGGACAGAGTCTGGCCTTTAAGTTGATAGTATCACAAGTCTGTGGATTTTTGCTCTTCAAAAATAATTTTAATTTGGAAACCAAACAGTCATGATCTCATTGTTCCTTTAAACTGTACTTGAGAAAGTTTAACTCATAACTCCACTTACCAAGCAAGGAGAGCCAACATTACCATCAGAAAAGTCAGTGTGGCTGTTGTAACATTAGCCTCAATAAAGTCGAGCCTCAAGACATCTGTAAATCCCATTGTCTTCTGCTGGAGAAGCACTCTAGTCAAACAGGCAGAAAAAAAGAATGTTTCATTATTTAGGTGACAGACTTTCAACCGTTAATACAAATGACAAGCTACAGGAAAAGAGGAACCAAGGAAGTTATGTCAAAGTCACTCCAAAACCAAACACCAACTTTTCCTGTTCTTGCAGCTTTTGAGAGACAGAATCAAGGATATCCTGCATTAGTAGGCCAAGACAATGCTCTTCCAATCCTCCCTTCAACGTTAACAACTACAGCAGCAATAAATATTTACATAAGTGCTGCCTGATATCACAGAGCTGGCATGTAGAGATGAATAAAGGATAAGAATGAACTAACCTGGCATAGATTTCAAAGCCCAGAGGGCAGTGGGTAAAAAAAAGAGAAATCAATGAGTTCTTCATCTCTGTTTAATAGAAAATATCTTACACAACATGAAGACTGTGGCCTTGCATTCTTGATTAATAGCAATACGTCTGGACAGACAGCTTTAAAATAGGGTATCCAAAAACGTAAGCAAATTTTGAATGAGCCAAATTGCTCTTTGCAGACTTGTCGATATCTCTTTTCCCATCTGCACCTAAGTTGAGCAGAAATATCCTTGGCCATATCTGGCTTCCACTGTGTCTTTGTGGCATTCTCTTCATTGCATTCCTAGACTATGAAGACCAGCTTCAGTCATTTTTTTGTATGGCTTTCTCCTCTAACAGCATTCAGCAATAGCACCCAGGTTTGTAAAATCTGTGACACTTTGCCACTTTTTATCCTGGAGATAAAGTCAGATGATCAATAGTGGAAAGGAACAAAATATTGGCTTTTTCAGGCTGACAATGGAGCGTGGTTTTTTTTGTTTTTTTTTCATTCTTCCAGTCCATAGTGTGTCTCATCTGCTGCCATTCTGCTGTTGTCTCTTTAATGAGCTAGACACAACAATGATGCACTGCTAGTCGTTCAGGTCTATGCAATAGTGCTACACTGATCATCCAGTAACTATAGTTTAGTGCAAGGTTGAAGCAAGGTACTCATGAAATGCGGGAACCAACCCAATTCCCCCTCTAATTGTTCCCCAACAGAGTGTGGAGGAAACTGGAATTTCAGCGTTTATTGCTTATTTAAAGAAAGAAAAGAATTCTGCTTAAAAATGCTGCTTCTGACTCAGCTTGTTCTATGACTTTCTTTTTTAAAAAAATATATTCAGTTCAGTTTTCAACAAAATAGGGTAGAGGAAGAGAACTAGGAAGAGTTTGGAGATGATACCAGAGTTTTGCACCCACACATGCACTGCGCTGCCACATTGCCTCGATTAGCAAATGTCTTTCCTGAAAGCCAGTGATGTGCAGAAGAGGGAGGATGTGAACTAATCTCTTTGCTTATCACATGTTCACATGTGCACAGACAGGACAGCACCATTCAGCAGTGAGTGAGGACAAAGCAATTGAGGGAGAATAGCGATCAGCGCCCAGGCAGCAAATGTCATTGTTTTCTGCTGTGTCAAGGATTGATAGTACTTTAATGCAGTAGTGGGAAAATGACCTACATTAAAAATCACCTCTAGAAATGGGAAAAAAATGGTCTTTGTGGAAGTACCATGCTTGGCATCCAAAGAGGAGGTTAGCAAACATGTAAACATGTCTTCCACTGAGTAGATCACTGATTCATTCTAGTTCAGCACTAAATTATTTGAGTGGAAATAACCAGCTACCATTTAAGTCTTTTTCAAAAGTCTAAAAAAGTTAAAAACTAGCAGCACTGGAGATTAAATTTGGGAATATGCAATTGGCATCGAATGGTACTGTTGTGGCACTAAATTTATAGAAACTTAAGGAAATCCCCCAACAGAAAGGGCATATTCCAACTCTACTGCTATCAAGGTATATGTTGAAACCTAATTATTCATGCCACCCTTTGATTTCTCTCAGCTAATGGTTTGTGTTTTATACATTTTAATATTATTTGATGTGCTTTACTGCACATTCCCTGACCATTCATAACACAACAGACGAGGGGTCGCCAAACCCCAGTCTGGGACCGGTACTGGGCCGCTGCATGCCAGCAATCAGTCCACACAAATAAGCAAAGCCCCATCTGCAGGATGCAGACAGCACACAGAACCACGCCCCCTCCAGTCCATGGAAAAACCTCTCTCCACAGAACCTGTCCCTGGTGCCCAAAAGTCTGGGGACCTCTGCAATAGACTTTGCACAAATAAGAAGTCATATAATTTGTCACATACATCTGTTGAAGACTATGAGAACAGAACGTTGGATTACATAAACCAAGGTGAATTTAATCCAACATTTGTGCTAGATGACTTATCTAGAGTTTTAATAACATATCATGAGCATTTTCACAAAATGACTGCTATAGTGGACGTAATGTATTCATTGATGCAAAACTATCCATTGATGCCACATCCCTTTTAGCCACCCAAAATATTCTTCACCATCTTGGATAAGTGTTTTACTCCCTGGTGAGAAGATCCCCTTGTGACTACTTCTGGTCAAGATATGAATGGAAAGGAGGTTTAGATCAGTGTTTCTCAAACTCAGCAATTTTAAGATGTGAGGACCAACTCCCAGAATTTCCTAGTTGAGCTGGAAGTTTAAACTTGCTGACATTGAGATACACTTCTTTAGATTCAGCATGGGCAGCCTCAATCTATCTCTAGGCAGCACCTCAAAGACAGCAATAAATGCTTATAAAATGTTTGAGGAAGTGGCAAGACAGCTATAATATACCGTATTTTTCCATCTATAAGACACACCTGTGTATAAGACACTCTCTGGGCCGATCTGCTGTTGGACAAAGCACCAAACAGTTGAGCTGGCAAATCCATAAGTTCAGCCGGCAGAAGATCTTGCCCCCTCCCCACTCCTCTTAGTGGCAAGCCCACAGGGGCTTGACACCTGCACCGGGCGGCATGGCAACCCACACAGGAATGCCCTGTGCTGAGGAGGTTACCATTATATTTCCATGTATAAGACGCACCTGATTTTTGAAGAGGGTGTTTGCAGGAAAAAATAGCATCTTATACACTGAAAAATACAATAGCTCTACATGGTCACAGCATTCATAATGACTTAGTTTTAAATACATAATTCCTTTTACAAGCTACTAACAATTGTAGAAGCAGTGTTTGGATTCTTTGCCCAAGTCACTGCACTCTGGTTTATTGCAATAGGTCTTACATGGGGCTGCCCTTGAAGACTGCTCAGAAGTTACAGCTGGTCCAGGATGAAGAACACAAGTAGTAATGGAGTACCTCAGTACTGCCATGTAACCTTCCTAATTGTACTGCATTTATTACTAGTAGGCTTCCAGATACAATTCAAGGTGATAGTTATCGCCTACAAGGCAGCTTAAATGGCACAGGGCCTGGATATCTGAGGGACAGTTTTTCTCCAGTTGTCTCTGCCTATCCCATATGAACCAAAAGAGTTGGCATACTTTCTCTGTCACCCTCTTGAACAGTTTTTCTCTTGAGGTTTTTTGGATTATTCTCCCTTGATTTGGATACTTAGGCTCTAATCATTCAGAGTGTGGCTTTATCAAATAATTGTTTGACATCATTATGCAAATTTTAAAATCTTAAAAGTCAGGTTTTTTGTACCTTCTTTGGCAAGTCTCAGAAACAAGTATTCTGTATTTGTACTCCCATAAATATAAAGGCAGACCTTCAAAACAGCCTTTCAATTGATTTTATTGCTGTTTTTAATGCCTCTGGTTTAATTTGCATATTAGATGTTACTTTACATTTTACTGAAAGCATTGATAGAACTGGGAGTAAAATAAATTTATTCAATAATATAATTAATCTTAAAACACATATTTTATTTAAGATTTAAGGCTTCTCTAATTTTCTATTATATTATGTATTCTTATCACAACAAAGCACATGGACATATGCTCACTAAATCACCAATATGACAGAAGACTCCTATTGTATGGGCCAGACTCCTAAGAAGACTGGCCCATACAATATCCAAACTAGAGTTTACCTTCTGTTCTTAAAAAAAAAGGCATGCAGTGCCTTGCCTGTGTATTCCACAGATTAAGTAAAAAGATCAATGAGTTCACTAGCAGCTTTGCAAAGCATTTCTCACATCCAATGTGTTGTTCCTGTGTTAACAGCATTAATAGCACCAATACTTCCAACTGCAAATCTAAATCAATAAATGCATTGCCACATCACTGTGGTCCAGAAAGCACCTGCTCCAAAACAGGAAAATTGCAATCAACCAACTCTTCCCTATCGAGTGATTGGACTGTTCTCCTCAAGTCAGTGTTAATTTTTTTTATTGTATCCTTTGCCAGCACTATTTGATTCTACATGAACAACCCACGTCACGCAAAAAAGCAATAGTTATGGCAAGCAGGATACAGGAAATCTTGAACTTAGGAGGTTGCTTTGCATTGTGCCAAAGCATTTGGCATGTTGATCCCACTACTGGCAGCTCTGACTGGCAGCAGCTCTCTAAGGTTTCAAGAAGGCAATTTTCCCAGCTTCTGGTACTTGAGATTGTAAAGAAATCAGCCATTGTCAGAGGTTAGGATCAGGGCATCATGCAAGGCATCCCTTGGGAGATAAATTGTGGCAGCAAGAATTACCAAGCTGCTGCAGCAAGAAGGAAACAGGGCCAGGATATGCAAAGACTCAGAGAGCTTCTAGAAGAGTGCTTCTCAACCTGAACAACTTTAAAATGTGTGGACTTCAACTCCCAGAATTCCCAAGCCAGCATGTGTTGAATCCCACACATCTTAAAACTGCTGAAGCTGAGAAACATAGGGAGAGATCTTTGAAACTACCAGCTTTCCATATTACAAGTTTGGCTAGACAGCTACAAATGCAAAAACAAAACAACACCCAGCTTTTTAATATTTGGAAGAGGTAACTGAGCAGAGAAAAATGTTTAGAGCATAAAATATTGTTCCTTAAGTACTCCCCTATTGAACAGAGGTCTTTTATTTATTTCCCTTTCCAATAATTCCTCCTCTTCTACAGAATTTCTCTAGAAGCACCAACTGGAACTTCTGAATTATGTAAAAAGAAAAAGCAACACATCCAAAGATAAATTTAGTTTGATTATGTGTTTTACTAAGAAACAGAACTGGAATTTAAGAGAATTGGGAGCCCAGTCCTTATCTCAATTTAATAATACAATTTTGTGATTTTAGATTAAAAAAATATTTGAGGACCACAGTTTCTTTATGGCAATGTGTAGTGCTTCACCAACTTTAAAGTCATAAGCAAGTTGTGAGTCACTGCACCTGAGGCCCTTCCTGGTCCACAATCTCAGTGGGAAACGTTTACACTGATGCTTTTTTCTGCTTCTTTCCTTCTCCTGCAAATATGAAAGTATTTCTGAATAGCTATTTAAAAAAGAAAATACCATAAAGTCAACACTTTCGTCTCATTAAACTCAGATTAACTTCAGAAAATGTACAAGAGCCTCCCAATGTTAACCTAGTTAGCTAGAATAAGGAGAAGAATGCTAATTCTAAGTCCAAAACACATTTACCTGCAAATGAAGAACTTCTTAATTATATTGAAGGAAATTAATTTGACAGCATTTTTTTTAGGAAGAGATTACTCCATTAGTGCCAGTTGGCATTTTTTCACAGTGCCTACAATGCTTTCAGAAGAGAACTTCCCCTCCCCCGCAAAAAAGGGGGGAAGGGAAAAAAAAGAAAAGGATGGATTAAATTACCCTCACCCTTTATTTATTTATTTATTTATTTATTTATTTATTTATTTATTTATTTATTTCGACTTATATACCGCCCTTTTCCCGAGGGACTCAGGGCGGTTTACAGGGCAAATTAAAACAGTACAATATATACAGGTTAGAATAAAATAAAATTAAATAGCCCCAAAATAATTAAAAATTAAAACCTTAACCCAAAACCCTCAGTCCAGGAGTTAATCTTTGTTCTTCAATAAAAGAAAAATCAACTATGAGCTCAAGAACTTGAAGCATTAGAAATGAATGATAAAAAGCTATATAAGAATTTAATAAAGTTATAAATGAATGAAGGGACTACACAATATGGAATATTGGGTTTTTTGCCTCAACATTTTGAAAACAATTATATATGCAAACTCAGTACATCAGCCCTAATAGGATACTATCTGCATTAAATTTCTAAGCCTGCCTTCTCCAGCCAGAATTCCCCCATCTGATTTGCATGTCATAGAATAGAATAGAATAGAATAGAATAGAATAGAATAGAATAGAATAGAATAGAATAGAATAGAATAGAATAGAATAGAATAGAATAGAATAGAATAGAATAGAATAGAATAGAATAGAATCTGGAAGAGACCTTGGAGGTCTTCTAGTCCAGTCCCTCGCTCAAGCAGGAGAACCTATACTATCTCAGACAAGTAAACGACCAGTCTCTTCTTAAAAACTTCCAGTGATAGAGTGCCCACAATTTCTGAAGGCAAGCTGTCCATTGATTAATTGTCCTCACTGTTAGGAACTTTCTCCTTAATTCCAACTATTGTTTCTTGTCCTGCCCTCTGGTGCTTTGGAGAATAGTTTGATGTCCTCTTCTTTGTGGCATGTGGCATACTGGAATACTGCTATCATGTCACCCCTATTTCTTCTTTTCTTCAGACTAGCCAAACCCAAGTCCTGCAGCCGTTCTTCATATGTTTTAGTCTACAAGCCTTGGATCACCTTAGTTGCTCTTCTCTGAACTTTTTCCAAAGTCTCAACATCTTTTTTGTAGTGTGGTAACCAAAATTGGTTGCAGTATTCCAGATGTGGTCTCACTAGGGTTTTATAAAGTAGTACTAATATTTCAAGTGATCTTGATTCTATGCCTCTGTTTATACAACCCAGGATTCTATTTTTGACTGCTGGTCCACATTGCTGGCTCATAGTCAAGTGATCATCCAGTAGGACTCCAAGGTCCCTCTCACAGTTACTGTTTTTAAACCAGATTCACCTAATCTGTACTTATATCTTTGATTTTTCCTGCCCAAATGTGAAACTTTACTTTTCTCCACATTAAAACTCATTTTGTTGGGTAGGGCCCATTGTTCCAGTTTGCCAAGATCTTTTTGAACTTGTCTTCTGGGGTGTTGGCTATTCCTGCCAGTTTAGTGTCATCTGCAAATTTGATGAGTTCCGCTTCTATTCCCTCATCTAAGTCATTGATGAAGATATTGAAGAGTACTGGGCCTAAGACAGAGCCTTGTGGTACCCCACTGCTTACGTCTTCATGTGGATGTAGTACCATTGAAGACTAATCATTGAGTACGGTTTGTCAGCCAGGTACAAATCCATCTGGTGGTGATGTTGTCTATTCCACCTTTTTCTAGCTTACCAAGCAGTACATTGTGGTCCACTTTGTTGAATGCCTTACTGAAATCTAAGTATACTATGTCCACAGCGCTTCGCTGGTCTATTAATTTGGTCACTTTATCAAAGAAAGAAATAAGATCGGTTTGGCATGATCTGTTTTTAACAAACCTGTGCTAGTACCATTTATAACTTTGTTTGCTTCCAGTTATTCAGCTGTTTTTTGATTATCTTTTCCAGGTTCTTCCCAGGTATTGATATTAGACTGATTGGTCTGTAGTTTCCTGGGTCTGTTTTTTCCCCTTTCTTGAAATGGGAACTACATCAGCCCTTTTCCAATCCTCAGGTACTTCCCTGGTGCTCCAGGATTTTTGAAAGATATGGTACAATGGTTCTGAGATAGCATTTGCCAGCTCCTTCAGAACTCTGGGATGTAATCTGTCAGGTTCCGGTGATTTATATTTGTCAAGATCAGATAGATGTTCTCTTATCATTTTCTTGCTTATTTTTTGTTTCTAGTTTGTCTTTTGCAGTATTTTTTGGGGTATGTGAAATTGCAGTTGATCCCTGACTTTTCTAAAATGAGGCACACAGACACCGTTTTCCAATGTGTGCAACTGGATTACAGTCAGTGCTTTTTTTGTAAAAGAAAAAGGTGCCGGAACTCACACATGTCATACAACCCGCCTTGCCTACTCTACAAGGTTCCATCCAAAAAAGGTGCCGGAACTCCGTTCTGAGCGTTCTATGAGAAAAAAAAAGCCCTGATTACAGTACAGCCTTTCTCTGGAAGTGAAACTTACTCTGATATTGTTAACCTTCTATTACAAAACATAGAAATTTTTCAGAATCCTTGTAGAGGAAAAGAGGATGCCACTGAATACATACTTATTACTTATAAGATTTTGCAATTTTTTTTTACAAATGGGTTAATTTCTATTGAATTATCTTGAATTATCTTGGGCACTGTATTTATATTCTTATATAGTGTTACTTTGCTATTAACTATCAACAGTCTTGTTTGATTGCAACTGTATGCAAATCTAATCAACAAAAGAATCCCCAGGGTAACTTCAAAGAGGCATTTTATTCATTTATTTTACTAGGTTTTCATGCTGCTCCAGTTGTCAACCTGTGTGTTAACCTATTTTGCAGCAATACCTACACTGGTCAACCTTCAGGTTTTTTACCATCAGGTAAGATAGTTAAAAGGGACGTGGTGGCTCAGTGGGTTAGGATGCTGAGCTTGTAGATCAGAAGGTCGGCAGTTTGGCAGGTCGAATCCTGAGTGCCGCGTAACAGAGTGAGCGCCAGTTACTCGTCCCAGCTTCTGCCAACCTAGCAGTTCGAAAGCACATAAAAATGCAAGTAGAAAAATAGGGACCACTACGGTGGGAAGGTAACAGCGTTCCGTGCGCCTTTGGTGTCTAGTCATGCCGGCCCCATGACCACAGAGACATCCTCGGACAAGCACTGGCTTTTCGGCTTTGAAACGGAGATGAGCACCAGCCCCTAGAGTCAAAAATGACTAGCATGCACGTGCGGGGGAACCTTTACCTTTACGAAAGTTAAAACACCTGGGGAGGATGTAAAGGGAGAGAGAATTTGACTAGTGTTATTGTGAGGTCTGCAGCAGATTAGTCAATTGCTGTAAGAATCTGCAGACATGCAAATTGGGTCCTATCAGATGCAGACATGATGTAAGGTATTATAAAATGTGTTTTCCACCTACCAAGTTCTGATGTTAACAGATCGATTTTATGATATTCACACTAGAGGGGTTTTTTTTAGCTTCCTCCTAGCAAACTTTGGAGACCTCTAAGTAAGGACTGTACCAGCTGCTCAGTTCACAACCTCTTGCTTTATATAAACCATTGCATCATCCTTTAAGGCTCTTGCAGGCCACCACATAAAATAGGCATCAGTAGTGTAATGCCTATGAATGAACAAACACTTTTATAAAATCTTTTATTTTTTTATAATGCATAGTATTTGCTGACATTCAGAAATCTCATTATTGTAGGTTGGGGGTCCCCAATTCCTGGGCCATGGCCCGTTTGGAACTGGGCCACAGAAGTGCATGCATGCATGCAGCTCCACTTGTACAAGCAGTGGGAGAGTGCACATGCAACTCCCATTTGTGTGAGCAGCAGGTGCACATGCTCACTGCTTACATAAATGGGAGTTGCACGCACGCTGCTCACACAGAACCATCTCTTCCACCCCAGTCTGCAAAGCCGGAACACTGCTGTAGGTGTTCTTGCCTGGTCACTTACAAGGTGTAATAGTATGTGAGAAAGACTTTGGGAGACTGGGCAAAGAGATGCTGCCAAGGGAACGATTAGGTAAGAGACAGCATAGCCTGCAACTGGGTAGTAGCTAAGGTAAGAGGCTCAGAAGAGACCCTCCCTAGTTTCTTGGCAGTAAAGGAGAAGTGGGGGAGTGGAGAATTTAATTCCATACTTGCAAGATTCTGTCAGTGTAGGTTTACAATAAAGTGGAAATATCTGATTGTGGTTCCTGTCTGGTTTATCCTGCAAGGCTGATATCAGGTTAAGCAAAAGTGTTAAAATTGTTTACCAAGTTTAGCAATTGCCTGAATTATTTTTATTTTTATATCCAACCCAGCAAAATGATATGCCATCAAGTCATTTTCAAACTCTTATCAAACATATAAATAAGAAAAATAAAATAAAAATAAATAAACCTATAAGAAAAAAAATCTCATGCTGAGTTGTGTTCAGACATAGTGTGAAGTTATATTGTGTTTAACTATACAGGTAGTCCTCAACTTACAACCATTCATTTAGTGACCAAAGTTACAACAGCACTGAAAGAAGTGACTTATGACCGTTTTTCAGACTTACGGCTGTTGTAATATTCCCAGGGTCGCATGATCATAATTTGAACAATTGGCATATATTTGTGATGGTCACAGTGTCCTGCAGTCATGTGATCACTTTTTGCAACCTTCTGACAAGCAAAATCAATGGGGAAGCCAGATTCACTTAACAACCAGGTTACTAACTTAGTAACTACAGCGATTCACTTAATCATGCCAAATAAAATTGTAGATTGTGACAAAATTCATTTAACAGCTGTCTTATATAGCAACATGAGAAGGAAGGACTCACTGGAGAAGAGCCTAATGCTGGGAAAGGTTGAGGGCAAGAGAAGAAGGGGATGACAGAGAATGAGGTGGCTGGATGGAGTCACTGAAGCAGTAGGTGTGAGCCTAAATGGACTCCAGAAGATGGTAGAGGACAAGAAGGCCTGGAGAAACATTGTCCATGGGGTCGCGATGGGTCGGACGTGACTTCGCAACTAACAAAATGTAGCAACAGAAAATTTGGGCTCATCTGTGGTCATAAGTTGAGGACTACCTGTATGCAATTGTGAAGGTAAATCACAATGCCTGGGTTTTCACAACATGTTTAAACCAACCAAGCTGATTATGCCTTAACCCAGTACATGAACTGTGGTGTTCAAATCATGCAACTTCATCAGTTGGTTTTTTGTTTTTTGCTTCACCCACTATGGGAAACAAGTCATCTCTAATAATTTCCCCCACCTAGTTCCTTATAATTATCTAGGCATAGTTCACAATCAGAATCACTCAAAGAAGTGAAATTCTGAAGAAATGAAGTTGGGTAATATAACTGACTGCAAGTTAACCTTTAAACTTAGTCTAAATCAAAGATTTCTCTCTCTCTCTCTCTCTCTCTCTCTCTGTGTGTGTGTGTGTGTGTGTGTGTGTGTGTGTGTGTGTGTGTTTGTCATTAGGGAAGACATTGTGGTAAATTAATGTGGACAAAATGGAAAAAAAATGAATTTCAACAACTGTAGAATCAGGCTGCAGCACAACAAAATTGACAAAAGCGAATGGGGTCTGAATTCTTTTTTGAGTGATATATATATATATATATATATATATATATATATATATATATATATACTATATATTGAACAATGCAATGCATTGTACATCAGCAGTTACGGTATATACTACAAATTAAAGAGTAAGGATTACTAGTATCGTCTCGCAAATGAAGCAATTAGTAAATTTGTTTCTCACATTCACATCCCAATGCTAAAGACCTGGGTTGCATTCCTAGAGACCTGAAGCATACCAGTCTGAAGGTGATTACGCTGACTAAAAAACTCACTATCCTTTTTATTTGTCCCATCAAGCACTGCAGTATGTATTTAAGACCATGAATATCAGTTTCCATATCAGTTACCATATACTTTGGGTGTGAACAGTGAAAGTCCATTGCAAATATCAAATATACAAATAAGCCGAAGTAAACAGGCCATGTCCCCATGTGACTTCAGAATGAATTGTTTTCTGTTTCAATAGGAAAGCAAGGCTGCAAGAGAGACAATAAATTCATGTTACTATCACTTGGTGTTGAAGATTTGGCTAGTCCTGTGTTTGTTTTAGAGACATATGGTAATTGTCAGTACTCCCAGTTGCTTCCAAAATTTTTCAATACTTACTTTCTCTCACCTGGGATTAATATCTGATACATAAGTTTATAAGGCAGTTCTGTACACACTCAGGAGTAAGTCCTATTGAACTATGTAACCTTACTTCTATGGTAGTTTAATGCAGATTCTTCTTTGAAGATGTAAAACATGCAACAATATCAAGTAAATCTAATAAGGTCCCTTCATATTATTTAATAATATCCAAAAAGATAGCAATGTGGATCTGCTGCAGCAAAAACAAAGGAATCATGTGGCATTCTAAAGATTAATTTTACAATAATAAATTTAGTAGTCTTTAAAGGGATTCTTTGTTTACTCCACTGGCTAAAATCTCTATTCAGACAAGTCTGAACACTTTTATGTCCGAGAATCAATTATCTTAAAACACATTAAGTTCAAAGAAAGTAAGAATATATAATTTCTGGTAGGTATCCATCTGGTAAGAGGAAATAAAAATATAGACTTTTTAAAAAAAATTACTGCAAGTAGCTAATTAGCCCTTGGAAAAAAAAGATATTTAACCTTACTTTCCTCTGTGAACTAGCTCTTACACTATTTGCAAAGAATACATGTTACCCTTAGGGAGCATTGAAAAATATGATACACCCCATCACCTGCAATCTGAAATAATAATGACCAGAATTCTACATCTTTTTCATGATGCATAGATTACTTTTTAAATGCCAGATGAAACTACACTGAACAATTTGCTACTAAAGCCCTTAGCGGTTTCACAAAGACTACCAGGAGCATCTTCATGCATCAGATAATGCTCCAACACAGGTTGCCCATTTTTCATTGATAACTCAGTAAGAATCCTTTTAGGAAAGTATTAGCTCAGACTTTAAAAACTACCTTTTTTGTACATGAATCAAATCGGCATGTCTTCTAATGCACAAGCATTAGAAGCTCTCAAATACAGTTTGGTCCATATTATTTGTATTTATCATGATTTTCAAATCTGATTTCCAATCAGCTAAATATCTCCAACATAGATATTTTTGCTTGTTTATTTTTTTAAAAAAAATAAAAACATGTAATTATTAAAATATATTGTCAAAGGATAAGCATGTAAAAATTACCACATGCAATATCTGGCTATAATTTATTTCATGCATAATGTACTATATCTCATTTTAGACTAGTGTTTCTCAACCTTAGTCATTGTAAAATATATGGAGTTTAAATTCCAGAATTTGTCAGCCAACGTGAAGAAAATAGCTAAGGTTGGGAAACATTATGTTAGACCAATAATCCTAGAGAGAAGGTCTTGTTATGAACATTATATTTTCCTGTTGTGGAATGTGTTAGATTTTGTAACTTTGGAAAAAAGGGTTCTTCCTCCTGAATAGAAGGTCGTGCAACAATACATGTGGTTCATATGATGATAACAAGAACTACAGTTCTTTCTCTTTACATCCATCTCAGATTAATTTTTTTCAGAGGTTTTTTTTTTCCAGGCTGGATTTCCAGTGGCCATTCTTTAGGGGCAAGGTACAGAGATAGCCCCTTCCTCCCAGAGAATGCATTCACATGAAAATTTTAGATAATATACCAAATTCTCATGATATATTAACTATCTTATTTTTGTCTCCTGCAAATAATAATACCCAGTTCTCTATAAATCCCCGAATTGTATTAAATGTCTGCAAAGATACCGTTTTATGCATTATCACAACCCAATCCTTCAGAACCCAGTCTCCAAACAAAAAGGCTTGTACAACCAGGGGTGATATATTAGTTACTTAGATTGCAATCCATAGAGGGAATAAGCTATGTGGAATTCAGTGCAATCTACTTGTGAATAGACTTGCATAAGATTATGCAGCAAAAACCAAGCTAGTCTTCTACAGCGCCAATATTATTTAGCATGAACTTCCCCTTCCATTTTAATATATTTCAGGATATGTTATATAGTTTTTCATTAAATTTTCATCTCTAGAAACAATAGAATACTACTCACCAACCAATCCCTGCTGTAAATCACACATAAAAAAGATGTCACATGCCATACCTCTCTCTTTGACCAGGCAATGCTGGAAGCACACAAAGATACAAAGCTAAGATTGGTTATGCATTCAGTGATCATTGGAATACGTCCTTCTTGTCACACTTCTCCCATGCAAGTACAGAGGAAATAAAAGGGAAAATCTCACCTCCTAAATTTTTGCTGGTCAGGTAAGTGTTAATTTCATGGGGCGGGGAACTGCCAACTTTATTAGCTCCTGGCTGTACTAAACTCTTCCTTTTATCCCCTTCTCGCCCAGAAACTTTTAAACCACACCACAAGCCTGTACAAGCCAGCTCCACCCTTTGGACTTTGGATCTTGAAAAATTAAATAAAGCAGAATAATTATGGCCTATTCATTCATTATCTAAAAATACTGTCTTTTTTTTCCTCCAGTGTTTAGACATAACCATTGTTTGGGGGTATACCCTACCTCTATAAACTAGTTTAGGATTTAGCACAATTGAACAGGAAGTAGCATGTCCTCGCAGTTCCCACTTAAAAGTGCAATTTTCATATATCAGCCACCCACATGTCCTTTCTTCTAACTTTAGCACCCAAGTGCTACAGTAGTGCTAATAAAGGAATGGCCTAAAGATCTGTGTACAGAGTCCTGCAGCCAGTCATAATTTCCCATTGCCAATCACTGCCACCATTACAGCAACATTATTCCGGTAGTTTACTATTAAGCATTAATTATGTGTTATCTTTAGGTTCAGACCAGTTCCCCCTCCAGAGTTTCCAATCCAGCATCCCCAGCCAGCCTTTATAACAAGCCATTTTGCCATGCTAAACTAAATGACAGTAACTGATTTTAAAAAGGCAATATAGGCCTTATGGCAAAAGTATTTTTCCCCTCTTTATTATACTGTTCCAAGTCTTGATACATTATATTTTTTTCAAAACTACATTTTACAGTGTTACTGTTTATTATAGATAAAGTGGAGCATTAGAAATAGAGAGAGGGAAAGGTACTTTATCAGCAATACAATGTAGGATATGGGTATTACAAGTGTGAAATTTGATTGTTTCATACAAAGTTAAGGTTTGGAAGAAGAAAGGGTTGATTACCTCAAATGGTTATATACACTGTAGGTTTTGGTTTTGAGCAGATTGATATTGAAGTCTCTATTATACACACAGATACATACACAAGGCTAATAAGAAAAAGCAGACCACATTTAACAAATAAAGGAATAAATAAAACCACCAGAAGGGCATGTTTTCACCCAAGTTTCCCAGGTCCCAATCTTTAGGAGTTCATAGCATCCCGGCTAAAAATATATGGTTGCTAGTTTGTGCCTCTGTACTTGTACAAACACAAGTCGCTTAATTCAATTAAATAAATCATGAACTAATCAGTTATAAAAATCTATCCAGGCACCAAGTCCAGTCTCTCCATCAGTTTCTTCGAATTTCAAGCTAACCTCCTGAAAGGCACAACATCCAGGGGTCTTCAAACTTGGCCCTTTTATGACTTGTGGACTTCAACTCCCAGAATTCCTCAGCCAGCATACGCTGGCTGAGGAATTCTGGGAGTTGAAGTCCACAAGTCATAAAAGGGCCAAGTTTGAAGACCCTTGGCATACACCGTAAAAGCGTTGTCCTCTTTCTCGCGTTTTCACCCGGCAGCTCTCAGCGGGACGTCGCTACATCCCAAACCAGCAAAACTAACCTGCTATGATAGACAGGCATTAAAAACATACCTCCTGGTGATTCCCCCTCCCCGCCCCCCCAATTTAGGAATTTTGTAAAGGGGGGGGGAAACTCAGAACAAAAAAAAACTAAACAATAGGAAAATCAACCCCGAAAAAAAAGATTTAAGAAACGCCTCAAGACTGCTAAATCCTTGCTTCATTCATTCTTCATTGCAAATCGCACACATGACTCACTGTGGCTGGTTCTTAACTCTTCTATGAGTGGGCTGGACCCTTTAATTCCTCTCCGGGATGCAGCCAGAGGATCGTTTACAGGTGTTCCCCGAAAAGGTTTACTTTAGGATTTCCTCTTCCCCGTTAACAATAAAAAACGTGAAATTGATAACTCACAGAGCAAGCAAACTGAGGCTGTTAATCAGGTGCTTCTGCTACACTTTAACCGAAAGGCTTTGCCTGAAATTTCCACATGGCAGGACTAAACTTCTTGGCTCTCTCCAAGACGACGTGGTTATTAGCATAGCCCATGGGTAGGCAACCTCGGCTCTTTTATGACTCATGGACTTCAACTCCCAGAATTCCTGAGTCAGCTATGCTGACTCAGGAATTCTGGGAGTTGAAGTCCATGAGTCATAAAAGAGCCGAGGTTGCCTACCCATGGCATAGCCCAAGGCTGGGGCCTGCTTGCAAATTTTCTTTCTTTTTTCCCCCCCCAACAAAGCATTACTCGAGCTGAGACAGGTGTTTGGAAACCTTAAGCTGAGCAAAGCAAGCTTAAACTACTACCAGTCCCTTCATGCTAGCAAAGGAAAAATTTCTCGCCAGTACACGATGGATTCTGGGAGTTGTAGTGCTAATGTTTCCGGGCTGTTCTTTAAAGGAAATGCTATCTTCAAAGAACATACAGCTCTCATTAATGCTTATCGATATATAAAGTAGAAAACAATGGATGCTTTGAGGGGGTTGACTTGTATAATGGCTTCATGGGAATATTTCATTATTATCAGAGTAAACCGACCATTGCTATTTTTTTAAAAAAACAAAACCTGATTTAATAACACTGCAGATATTAATTAATTTAATTTTATTAAATTTATATACCACCCTTTCCCGAAGGACTCAGGGCGGTTTACAGGGTATATTACTCTCAGGAAAGACAAAGACTTTTAAAGATGTTTGGTATTTTAATTTAATGGATCTTATTCAACATACAATCATTAAGCCATTAGTTGTAAGTAACTAGATTAATTTAAACTTTTAAAAATCCAGTGCTTTGCTCTTATAGGTTCTATAGTTACAGAATGATAGGGCTGTCAAACACAAGGCCCGGGGGCCAGATCCGGCCCGCAAAGTGGTTTCATGTGGCCTGCGAAGCCATCCTGGAAACAGTGAGGGAATGGTCCCCGCTGCCTTGGCCCTGGCCCAGAGACCCTCCTTCCGCCAGACACCCCCAGATCTGCCCCACTCCTGCCCAGGCCCCCATAGGCACACTTGATGGCAATGATGTAGAGCTGGCCATGCCCACCCATAGGCCATACGCACTCCAGCTGCGCCTACCCAGTAGGCCACCCCCACCCTGGCCACACACCCCCCGAGGACAACCACAATGCTGATGTGGCCCTCAATGAAATTGAGTTTGACACCCCTGATCTAAACTAATAGAGTAGGAGTTGTCCCTTTTCCAACCACATTTTTCTCCCACTCTTATATTGGAAGAGAGAAATGGAGCAAGTATGTTGATGAAAGTGCTCTTTTTAGTTGACACTGACAAAACTCTCCCCATCACACCTCCATCATTCTGTGCAAAGATAGAAAGGAAGAGTTTAATTCAGATCAATTGTCCCTTTGGATTTAGACCATATAATGCTTTATAGATTTTCTAATTTTACATTTAAGTATTTAAAAAGCAACTTGGCGGCTGAGTTAATAATTCAATGACATACATGTATCTTTAGTACAAGTCTCAAACTACCACATTAAATATTTCCTCTCTTTTAGTATTTACTGTCTCATGTTTAAACTAATACAATTCTTATTATATCAATTAAAAATAACATTCTTACATTTATCAATAATTTTTAGCTTATACATAGCCTGGTTATTTTAACATTCAGTCTTTATAGACAATCAATGTCCTAATTAGTTTTTCCCAATTTTTAGTTTCCCCTTAATATTTAAATTTAACGTTTAATATTTATAATTTCCAAGTTTTAAGTAACCAAAGTTCCCTTTATCACAATTCATCACAAAGTCTAATATTCAGGATACATGTTTAGCTAGTCTATTTCTCACCATCTTACATCATCTAATTAATAATATATTATAAAATTATTATTTTCTATTAATTTCCAAATGTCTTAAATTTAGTAACCAAAGTTTCTCTTGTTTCAACATCAAATACTTGCTCTCTTTTTCTTAATGTCTACTATCTCATTTTTAAGCTAATACAGTTTACAGCTAAGTAAAAACATGTTTATTAATTTATCAATAGATTTTTAGCTTATATATATCTTAATTCCTTTTACATTCAACCTTTATAAACAAATCAATATTCAAATTTAACTTTTAATATTTACTTCCAAGTTTTAAATGACCAAAGATTTCTTTATCTCAGTTCATAACAAAATCTAGTATTCAAAGTACATATCCTGTCTATTTGAGTATATTCTATTTTAGTCCTCACTAATAAGTCAAAACCTTCAATTTTCTTCAGCCTTATTCTAGCTTTCTTTCTTTGCCAACTTGCCTTCCATATCCATGCTTTTAGGTCATCAAATAGATCTCCCTCTGTTATTATATATATTGTTTGAGATAAAAGAGGCCGTCCAGTCACCATTTTTTTGGAAGGACTAACAAATTGTATATCTGCTTTTTCCATCTAAATGTAGTTTTCCTGAAATGTTTATCTTCCCTTCAGTCTGTTCTTCTTCTTGATCCTCAGGTTTCTTCTGGTTTATATAGAAAGTCTTTTCTATTTTCAGTGTTGTCAGTCCCTTTTCTGGGTTTTCTGTTAACTGTGTTTGTTGATCAGTTGAATCTTATATCATAGTATTTGATTGTTCCACTTCTTCTATTACATTCTGTGTAGTTGATTCTTTAGTTGTAATCAAAGTTTGGGTTCGTATATCTAGGCTAGTGGTAGCGAACCTATGGCACGTGTGCCAGATGCGGCACCATCACCCCAGCCCCACCTCCCCACATGGACCCCTCCTCACCAGCAGCCCCCCCAGAGGAGAGTCATCTCTGGGCGCGGCCTGCGCACAGCAGTGCAGCCAAGGACATGGCAGCCGGGCAGCAGGGACAAGAATCCACCCTCACACCCCATCGTGCACAGATGATGCTGCGGGGTGCGGGTGGAGGGTGTGGCCACCATGGCACTGCAGAGCCGCTTGAGTGATCTTCTGTGGCAGGCCGTGGAAGCAGTGGGTGGCCCTGTGGACAGGTGGGGGCGGGCAGAGCAGGCGGGGGTGGGTGGGAGGGGTGGGGCGGTTTAGGGGCACTTGGTCTCTAAAAGGTTCGCCATCACAGATCTAGGCTGACATCTTGTTCTTTTCTGTAGCTTCTTATTTTATCAGAAGCTGTAAGAATAGTTTCATAAATTGCTTTCAACACAAAGAGAATCTGTTCCTGATCTTCATCTATGTTTTCTTAGTGGTGTGTTAAATTAAAAGCTTTACAATCAGAGAATGAAAATAATTTTGTCACTGTGTATAGAAGACAGCTGGGCTTCTCACAGCTGATATCTGCCAAGGTTGCAAAAGTCTTATCCATAGTCTGGGCTTCAAGCCAAGTCTCTTTTAGACCATAACAAGTTGTAATATCAGGTTTAGCCACAAGATGTCACCCATACCATTTAAGACTTTTTTTAAGTCCAAAATTTTTATAATCCTTTTTCCAATTTTACTTTTTTTTGTAAGTAAAAACCCAAATCTTCAATAAGAATAAGAAATCTTTTAGTCCTTGAATTTTAGAAAGATAGAAATCCAGTTAAAATCAGGTTATCCTTTCAGCATTTTAAACTCCCCTAGATAGTCAAATCGCCACTGTTTTTAGAGGGTGGGATAGAATTTCCCTTCCCTCTCTCCAGAAGGGGGGAAATACTTTGGGCAGCTTATACCGGTAGAAAAAATAGTTAGGATTGAAGAGAGGTTCAGATCTCACCCAGTCTCATCCGCGCTGCTTTATAAGTGCCTGGTGGTAAGTTTGACTTCGGCTGTCTGCAGCCTAGTGATGGGCCATATTTCTTGGCTGGTCTTTTGTCCGCCGGTTTGAAGGGCTGCCCCGGATTGATGGAAGGGCTACCGCCCTCCCGCTATCAAGCGAGGATCCCCTCCTTGCTTGTTTCCCCTACAGGGTGACTTTCAACCCTTTCCAGGGCCCCCCAGTGGTGCAAAATTGGATGTGAAAGACAGAGCTCGCCTTTGAGTGGCCACGGTGGCAAACCAGATGTCTTCAGACCTATCAGAATGTAATTTTCAGGCATGGTACCTCTCAGTAATCTCTCTCCTAGGCTGAGATTGCTGGGGATTTTCCATCTGGCTAAGGTGCCAGGGCTGCCCTTGACCTACTTCATTATATTGCAATGGATGGGAAAATTCTATTTGATAAGAGTAACCCCATCTCTCATGAAGCCTCCTTCAGTTCCATAGCCAAGGCTGTAGTTCTTACTCTCTGCTTGGCATCAGGCTGCTCCATTCCTTTGAAGCACCCTGAAATTTAAGGCTAAGTGTTTTGCTTTCAGTACAAAATATTTTTGATGTGGCATGTGACAAAACTTTGTCAATTTAGATTAACTCAATTATGGACCTCTTCCCACAACGAGATGCTGCTCAGGGTCTGCTTAATGTCTGGTTCCTGTGAGAGAGAAAAAGGAAGGTTAGGGTTTCTCCAAGGTGGCTCTCACACTATGGTACCCCAGAGGTGTCCTTGATTTTCATCAGTTTGACTGCCAAAAAAAAAAAAGCCCACACAACAGCAGCGTGACTACATAATCAAAGTTCTGCCTCTTTTTTATGTGGCACACATAAATTAAAATTTTCACTTCATCATTCCCCATCACCACAGGTTCCTTGCTTCTGGCATTCCAGAAGGCACTGAAAACCAAAGTTCTTCAGCAGGCTTTAGATTCCTAGCAAAAGAACAATAGGTGACTTTTAATTGTACTTCTTTCAGGTATGCTCTTGTTATGCTTTAGTGATTTTAATGAGGGTTCGTGTGGGGTTATTTTCGTAGATGTTGTGCTTTATGAATGGCTTTATTGCCCAATGCCAAGAGGTAACTGATTGGGACAATGTGGAAACGATGTGAAATAAACAAATTAATACATAACCTGTACCATTACCAGTGCACCACATCAGAGAGATCACATCACAAACTATATCATGCCAGGAAAAGAAAGAGCATATAAATTAATCCTATTCCTGAACAGTTAGTGAAGAATTACAATAATTGAAATGAGGAAACAAACAAAGCTAAAACAAACAATTATCCACAGGCCACAATTATCTACTAATATAAATTCTCTCCTTTTGTTCTCTTCAGCATCTTTGAAGACCATCACTGCTTATTTCTTGGTTGTGTTTCTATCAACCCATAATTAGCTAACCATAGTTTGTGTTTTGTGTAAACCCAACTGGTCTGATTATGGTTCAATGTCTTTTGATCCCAAATCTAGGTTGATAGAGAATTCATTGGTTAGGTTAAAGATAGGCAGTTGTGTCTTATGAGCACAACTCTGAGGATTATGCATTGGACCCAAGAGTCTATCATGTGCAATTCTTTATGCCACAGCCAATGAGCAACTGAGAGAAATTTTGTTAGCATATGTGATTATAGTACCTAGTCAGATTTTCATTACTGAGACAAAACAAATGGAGTTCAAAAGCAGGGGTAGGCAAGGTAATAATGCAAAGTAGTTAGGACTTGGATTGTTTTTATTCTCCCACACTTTTTGGACAGCTAATTTTTTTGCATCCAGACAGTTAAAATTAATGTAGACTTTCCACTATTTTTGGGTTTACGGTACTGCTTTGCTCAAAAACCTGTCACTGAAATTCAACAGTGCAATTTAAGAAAGCCATGGGAGTCCCAAAATAGGATATGCAATGCTTATGCAGTTCTACGGTTGCAGTTCATCAGCACATGCTTTTAGTGGAAGTGGTGAGTTCAGTTTTTTAAGCTTCCTAAGTTGGTGCTATTTCAGTTTCCACAGTCTGGAGATAGCAATAGTGTGGTCTCTGGATTATGCAACTGAATCTCCTCGAAGAGCTGCTGCATGCAGAAGGCCAGTTTGCATATATTACTCATGATTTTGAGTGGACATTCCTTTGTATAAAAAAATTAAATAAACTAACACCTCTTTACTCTTGTAGCATACATCTCATGTTTGTTTTACTCTTCTACTACAGGCTTAGCGTGATGTTCAAATCCCCAAGGGATTCCTTTTAAAATTAATTAACTATAAGAAGCTCTTTTGTGTTTTACCCATTCTCACCTACACCATTTTCAGTGAAAGCTTTACCCTTTGTTATTGCTACCAAGACAAATGAAATCTTTTCACATGTAAAAATGCACCAGTGTCTCTCATTTGCTTAATAATAATTGCAAACATCTGAGGACAAAACAACCAGTGTCACATATTGATTTAGCTGCTCCTTGTCTCTGTTGTTAGGTATTTTTTATTTGGAAAAGCAGAAGTCCCATATGCAGAACAATTTTAAGCAGAAAGCCTTAAAACCACAGATCTATGAAACAATTAATGGGAGGGGCATGTAAAATGTTGAATGTTATGATAAAAGATGATGTGATATATATATGTGTGTGTGTGTGTGTTTTCTGAGGTGTGTATATATATATATATATATATATATATATATATATATATATATATATATATATATATATATATATATATATATATATATAAACCCGAATGACCGAAGATATATATATATATATATATATATATATATATATATATATATATATATATATATATATATATATGTATATTTGTGTAAATTACTAACAAAGAATTAAAGGGAAACTGAGATGCAGTTCCCCTTTAATTCTTTGTTAGTAATTTACACAAATATATGAATTGTCCGGTGTGACTACTGCCTGTTTGATAGCCTTCAAGATAGGCTGAAAACAGGAAATAAAGATTTGCCCCATGTTTGGGGCCTAGCAAGGTAATCTAAATAGTTAACATTTGAAACATATATATATATATATATATATATATATATATATATATATATATATATATATATATATATATATATATAAAAGCAAGCAAGCCATCCATTCCATATCCTGTTTATACATTTCTTTCCCCCACCCACTAAATTATGCCACCATCTTTTATATAGTTTTTGTGGGGCATATACTGTATATTTAAAAAAACCTAACGTAGGCAAATTTACTCATAAGCAGAGTAAAATATTAAAGGGTTTGAACTGAGACAGCTTCTGCATGAAGAGGTCTCCAGACTAATTGATTCATGCATAAAAGAAAAGAGACATTCTTTGTTTCAATTTCTGTTCTATTCCCTTTTTAAATATTTATTTTTCAGATTTAAAATATCTTGCAACCTAATGCCTTAGCTGGAGCAAGTTATAAAAATATATATTTATCACATTACTCTTAGGGCTGTTGGTGGAATACATTCTTCATTCCAAAACCAAAACCTAAACCTTAGAAAACAGCAAGAAAAAGGAGGACACTGTACTCACACAGGAAAAAATGAAACTATTTGCAGTTTAAAAATAAAGATCATATTTATATTTCATTAGACTGTAGCATGCTAATAGGTTTCACAAGTAGTCCAATGTAGAAAAATATTAAGTTGATGTATTTCAGTGCAAAGATGATAAAGAGTGAATTCCAAAAAAGATTGGTTGAAATAACACACTGAACTTGGTTGACATATTTTTATATTCTGATGAAAGCTTTTCATTCTGATAATGTGCAGACAGCTGATGCTATCCAAACATCTCTTATAACAAATATTAATAGGCTATCTAGTCAAATAAATATCTTTGGGTCGATGGCGTATTTCCAATCCATAAAAAGCAGAACAGGTTATAGGAGAAGAAATAACACTTGCGAGAGTAGCACAGTTGGTAGGAAAATGGCTTGGTGCTAGGACAGTGGCTTTTGTAGAACAAGTGTTTGCTGGGTCAGAGAATTAATCTCTTCATGTCAATCTCCTGGCAAATACCAAGGTGGAAGACGATGTATAAAGATGTACATTATATTAGCTATGATATTTATATCAGAAAACTGGATATGAGAAGGAATGAGTTTAGATGGGTATTATTCAATTGTCCTGCCAGCCAATGTGAGTGAAATTAGCAGAAGCCCAATGGAGGGCTAGGAAAATTGATTTATTCCAAATTTTGTGTTTCATGTATTAAACTGCCCCCCAACGACTGATAGCCAGGCACTAGTTATTATATTTAAACATATTAGTCTCATAGTAGTGAATGCATATCTTCCTTCCAACACTACTAAAGCACAAATTAATTATTGCTGCTCTTTGAAGACCTCTTTGGACAACTTGATAATGGGCTATCGGGAAGCTCACTTAACAGGAGGTGATGATTTTAATGCTAGACTAGAAATGAATTAAATGGAAATTCCGGCAATGTTTACCTCCCTAGAAGAGATGCTTTATCTTTTCTAGTACAACAATGTAAAAAAATCAAAGTGCAATTGAGCCAGACTTAATTGGGCTCATATATTCATATATGTGGTGTGTATAACAGAAGATAACTCATACCTACTGCCTGGATACCACAATAAATACCTCAGACTGTTTGGATATTTCAGGTAGCATGTTGCGTCCATGATTACATTTAGTGTGAATTGTTGCTTAATAGTCATTTACTTGTGATGCTAAGGCTTCAACTCAGAGAACAGGATTTATATACCAAGGCTAAACTGAAACTGGGTATTAAGGAGGAGATTTAAGTCAGACAATAAGATAGGTAGAATAAAGTAAAAATATCCTTAAAAATTAAAGGTTTCTCATGCCAGTCATGTCTGATGCAAGGTGCTGTGTTCATCTCAATTTCTTAGCCAGCATTATCCAAAGACTCTTCCGTGGTCATGTGGACAGCATAACTATATGCAGACTGTGCACAGTTTCCTTCCCATAAACAAATAAGGAATTGAAAGAGAAAAAGTAATAAAAGATAATGGAAAAACAGGATCAACTATTGAAAGTTGCTGAATCAAAATACACTTCCAGATTTTGGAGATTAGTATCTTCATCTCTCTGGGACTTGCATTGTAATGTCATATCCCAGCTATGAAATAGGAAGAATATTTTCATGCTTTATATGTATACAAGCTTAGTCCTATAGTCTCTTCATAAAGAGATTTTGGAGTCTTTCTTTCCTATTTTGTATCAGAACATTAACCAATTAACAGCTGGAAAAGCAGTAGGGCAGATGACCTAATTCCCCTAGAGCAGATTAAAAATAATCTGGATTTGCAGGCTTCAATCTTAATGTCCTTTATTCATATACAGTATATAGATAGCACAGCCATGTATACAAGACAAGTGGGTAGGGCTAGAGCAGGGGTTCCCAACTGGGGGTGCAAGATGATATCCCAGGGGATGTGAAACTTGGGTTTAGAAGTTTCAAAATTATAGTGTATATGCATAATTTTTTATTTCAAACTTTTGTAAGGGGTGCGAGAATATATCAGAAGAGTTCTAGGGCAGGGCTTTTCAACCGGTGGTACATCCACCGGTTGTACTTTAGCACCTGGCAGGTGGTACATGACCCCTAGTCAAGTGTAGCGGGGGAGGGAACCAGCTAAAGTGGCGCCACACAGACCTGGAGGAGATCAGCTGGAGCTGCAGAGCTTGGCAGAAGCCCCAGGATCGGTGCACGTGGCTACATGGTAATTGGAGCTTCCGGCACACCCAGAAGAAAAAAGGAGGAGGAGGGCGGAGACAAGAGAAAATATAAAAGGGGCAGGTTTTGGCGGGAGAAGGAGAGAAAGAGCGAGAAGCAAAGAGATTTTTCTTAGCAAAGCAGTGAGGAGAGACAGAGTGAGCGGCCTGTTTTCAGAGGAAGGGCGAGCGAGTGGCCTGTTTTGGGGGGAAGGGCAAGCGAGCGAGTGGCCTGTTTTCGGGAGAAGAGTGAGCGAGCGGCCTGTTTTCGGGGGAAGGGTGAGCGAGCAGCCTCTTTTTGGGGGAAGGGCAAGCGAGCGGCCTGTTTTCAAGGGAAGGGTGCAGATAAGCTGGAGCCCGGCGCTGATCCTGGTGCATCTGCTGAGCCGCCCAGATGTGCCAATCAGCTGGAGCCCAACACTGATCCTGGTGCTTCTGCTGACCCCTGACAGCCCTGCAGAAGTGCTGATCAACTGTCAGGGCTCAGCAGAAGCCCAGGATCAGCGAAGGAAGGAAGGGAGGGAGGGAGAGAGGGAGGGAGGGAGGGAGGGAAGAAGGGAGAGAGGAAGGAAGGAAGGAAGGAAGGAAGGAAGGAAGGAAGGAAGGAAGGAAGGAAGGAAGGAAGGAAGGAAGGAGAGAGGTGGGAATGAGAAGGAGGGAGGCAGGGAGGGAAAAAGGAAGGAAGGAACACCCACACACACACAGGGTAACCACAATGCTAATGCAGCCCTCAATGAAATTGAGTTTGACACCCCTGATATAAAAGATTGTTAAGTGAATCTGGTTTCCCCACTGACTTTGCTTGTCAGAAGGTTGCAAAAGGGGATCACATGACCTTGAGACACTGCAGCCATCATAAATATGACTCAGTTGCCAAGCATCTGAATGTAAATCACATGACCCTGGGAATGCTGAAATAGTCTTAAGTGTAAAAATGGTTATAAGTCACTTTTTTTCCTTGTAACTTCAAACAGTCACTAAGCGAACTGTTGTAAATCGAGGACTACCTGTACTTTATCACTTTGTCCCCTTTTTTTTTGGTCATCAAGGTTTTGACACCTTGCTTAGGCGACTGGTGGTACTCGAATATTGCCATATCCTAAAAGTGGTACAATGGGTGAAAAGATTGAAAAGCCCTGTTCTAGGGGTATAGACCCCTTCATGGATTACTGCCTTGTCGTGGCAAAGGGGCTTGCGTAATTCAATGAAGCTATGAGCTATGCTGTGCAGGGCCACCCAAGACAGGCAGGTCATAGCAGAGAGTTCTGACAAAACGTGATCCACTGGAGAAGGAAATGGCAACCCACTCCAATATCTTTGCCATGAAAACCCCATGGACAGTACCAAAAGGCAAAACGATATGACGCTGGAAGATGAGCCCCTCAGGTCGGAAGGCGTCCAATATGCTACTGGGGAAGAGCAGAGGGCTAGTACTAGTAGCGCCAGAAAGAATGAAGCGACTGGGCCAAAGCCGAAAGAATGTTCAGCTGTGGATGTGTCTGGTGGTAAAAGGAAAGTCTGATGCTGTAAAGATTTTTTCTCCATAGGAACCTGGAATGTAAGATCCATGAATCAAGGAAAGCTGGACGTGGTCAAACAAGAGATGACAAGACTGAACATCGACATCTTAGGTATCAGCAAACTAAAATGGACAGGAATGGGTGAATTTAATTCAGATGACCATCAGGTATACTACTGTGGGCAAGAATCCCTCAGAAGAAATGGAGTAGCTTTCATAGTCAATAAAAGAGTAGGAAAAGCAATACTGGGATACAATCCTCAAAATGACAGAATGATCTCAGTTCGAATCCAAGGCAAACCATTCAATATCACAGTAGTCCAAGTCTATGCCCCAACCACCGATGCTGAAGAGGATGAAATTGACCGGTTCTATGAAGCCCTACAGCACCTTATAGAACTAACACCAAAAAATGATGTCCTTATCATCATGGGGGATTGGAATCCTAAAGTAGGAAGCCAAAAGATAAGCGGAATAACAGGCAAGTTTGGCCTTGGAGTACAAAATGAAGCAGGGCATAGGCTGATAGAATTTTGTCAAGAGAATACCATGGTCATAGCAAACACTCTTTTCCAACAACCCAAGAGACGGCTCTACACATGGACATCACCAGACTGTCATCACAGAAATCAGATTGACTATGTGCTCTGCATCCAAAGATGGAGAAGCTCTATACAGTCAGTAAAAACAAGAGCAGGAGCTGACTGTGGCTCAGACCATGAGCTTCTCATTGCAAAGTTTAGGCTTAAACTGAAGAAAGTAGGGAAAAGCACTAGGCCACTCAGGTATGAATTAAATCATATCCCTGTTGAATATACAGTAGAGGTGACAAATAGATTTAAGGAATTAGATTTGATAGACAGAGTGCCTGAAGAACTATGGACAGAGGTTCGCAACATTGTACAACAGGTAGCATCCAAAACCATCCCAAAGAAAAAGAAATGCAAGAAAGCAAAATGGCTGTCTGGGGAAGCTTTGCAAATAGCTGAGGAAAGGAGGGAAGCAAAAGGCAAGGGAGAAAAAGAAAGATACGCCCAATTGAATGCAGAATTCCAGAGAATAGCTAGAAGAGATAAGAATGCCTTCTTAAATGAACAGTGTAAAGAAATAGAAGAAAACAATAGAATAGGGAGGACCAGAAATCTTTTCAAGAAAATTGGAGAGATGAAAGGAACGTTTAATGCAAAAATGGGCATGATAAAGGACCAAAATGGCAGGGACCTAACAGAGGCAGAAGAGATTAAGAAGAGGTAGCAAAATTACACAGAAGAACTATACAAGAATGAGCTTAACATCCCTGATAATCATAATGAGGTGGTCACTGACCTTGAGCCAGACATCCTAGAATGTGAAGTGAAGTGGGCCTTAGAAAAGCTGAGCAACAACAAAGCTAGTGGAGGTGACAGTATTCCAGCTGAGCTATTCAAAATCTTAAAAGACGATGCAGTAAAAGTGCTACACTCAATTTGTCAGCAAATTTGGAAAACTCAACAGTGGCCACAGTATTGGAAAAGATCAGTTTACATTCCAATTCCAAAGAATGTTCAAACTATCGCACCATTGCACTCATTTCTCATGCTAGTAAAGTTATGCTTAAAATCCTACAAGTTAGACTCCAGCAGTATGTGGATTGAGAACTGCCAGAAGTACAGGCAGGATTTCGAAGAGGCAGAGGAACTAGAGATCAAATTGCCAACATACACTGGATCATGGAGAAAGCTAGAGAGTTCCAGAAAAACATCTACTTCTGCTTCATTGACTGTGCTAAAGCCTTTGATTGTGTGGATCATAACAAACTGTGGCAAGTTCTTAAAGATATGGGTGTACCAGACCATCTTATTTGTCTCTTGAGAAACCTATATGCAGGCCAAGAAGCAACAGTGAGAACTGGACACAGAAGCACTGATTGGTTCAAAATTGGCAAAGGAGTCCAGCAAGGCTGTAAACTGTCACCCTGCCTATTTAAATTATATGCAGAGCACATCATGAGAAAGGCAGGGTTAGACGAATCAAAAGTTGGAATTAAGATTGCCAGAAGAAATATCAACAACCTAAAATATGCAGATGATACCACTCTAATGGCAGAAAGTGAAGAACTAAAGAGCCTCTTGTTGCGAGTGAAGAAGGAGAGTGCAAAACTTGGGTTGAAACTAAACATTAAGAAAACCAAGATCATGGCATCCGGCCCTCTCAATTCCTGGCAAATAGATGGGGATGAAATGGAGGTAGTGACAGATTTTATTTTCCTGGGCTCCAAGATCACTGCAGATGGGGACTGTAGCCAAGAAATTAAAAGACGCTTGCTGCTGGGGAAGAAAGCCATGGCAAATCTAGACAGCACACTAAAAAGCAGAGACATCACCCTGTCAACAAAAGTGCGTATAGTCAAGGCTACTGTATGGTCTTCCCAGTTGCAATGTATGGTAGTGAAAGTTGGACCATAAGAAAGGACAAGCGCCAAAGAATTGAGGCCTTTGAGCTATGGTGCTGGAGAAGACTCCTGCGAGTCCCTTGGACTGCAAGGCGATCAAACAGGTCAGTCCTAGAGGAAATCAACCCTGACTGCTCTTTAGAAAGCCAGATCCTGAAGCTAAAACTCAAATACTTTGGCCACTTAATGAGAAGGAAGGACTCACTGGAGAAGAGCCTAATGCTGGGAAAGATTGAGGGCAATAGAAGAAAGGGACGACAGAGAATGAGGTGGCTGGATGGAGTCACTGAAGCAGTAGGCGTGAGCTTAAATGGACTCCAGAAGATGGTAGAGGACAGGAAGGCCTGGAGGAACATTGTCCATAGGGTCGCGATGGGTCGGACACGACTTCGCAGCTAACAACAACAACAAGGGGTATGGAGTATAGAAAAGGTTGGGAGCTGCTGGGCTAGAGTAATCTTTTAGAAGGGAAAAGAACAAAGTGGCTAGTTACTGCCTGGTTTTGTCAAACCTAGTTAAGACTTATATGACACCTACACTAGAAGTCCACAAATTAATTTGCAAAGTATTTTAACACAAGAGCAAGCAGTTAGAAGCACAATCGTGCTGTGAATTTTGTTCTAAGCTATTTTGTGGAATAATATATGTCACAACTCAAGTTTGCATTATATGCTGTATTTAATGATTTCAAGCAGGCATTTGACCATGTTTCAATAGTAAAACTACAGGGCAGGCTTGGAGCCACATCAATTGACTGCTGTTTACCTGCTCTTATTTATAAGATACTTTATGATTATTATTTTCATATACTGTAAGACGTAACATTGTTGGTTACAGTTTGACTTATTACTCACTAGAAAAGAGGTAAAACCAGAATGTTTATTACCTGTTGCTGTGTAATTTCCATATTTATTTAGGCTGAAAACTTGTGAAAATAGAATTTAATCCCCTTAAATTGCAAATAATTATATCCCAGTGGAGTAACATAAAGATAGTGCATTTCATTACATACATCTTTAAGTATGTTTTTTTAAAAAAACTAGGAACAATATTTATATTTGAATTATAGTATGGCAAACATGACTTTTTCAAAAAGACCCAGATTTGAACTAGGATTTTTTTGGGGTAGAATTCTGAATCAGTAGTACAATTCAATTATCTGGAGAGGATTTTTCATTCTTTCAGTAATTTTAAATTCTACTTCCTACATGCTGCTCAGTAACCACAAAAGAAACTTGCAGCCTTGTATTTTTATATCAGAGGCATCCAAAATACCAGTCACACTACTCCCAACTAAATCTTTGATACAACTCCTTTATGGAGGAGCATGATGTTTAGACATTCAAAGAGCAGAAATTGAATTATCCCAGGATATGGCCATAAAGTCAACATGGCAGCCACCAGGGAGAGTGAAGCTCCATGAACTTGTGGAACTTAATCACACTATCACAATTTCTTTGACTACCTCTTGAAATGTACACCTGCAATAAAGACTGTAGAAGTAGTTCTTGATTTATGACCTGTCACTTAGCAACTGTACAAAGTTCTGACAGACCTACCTGGGGGTTACTTATGACCCAGATTCAAAGTTCCAATGGTTGGGGATTCCCCCACAATTTCATGACACCACTTTGGGTGTTCGGCAACTAGGCTGCATTTATGGCTGACTTCGGGATCTCACAATAACATCTCACAATAACTATCATTTTATGATAGTTTTGTTGAAACTGGCATTTACTTCCAGTGTCTGGGGAAACTGCACCCATAGCAAATCGTGCCTACATGACCAAGACCCCTGATCATTCCTGGCTTCCAATGTAGGAGGTAGAGAATAGAATGGTTTGTATTGGGTTTGCCCTATAGATGCTTCTGAGAATGGCATATAATAAAACTAAAGTACGGCCAGGAGAAAAGATAATTGATATTGACATAGAGATAGAGCATAATAGAATCACTACAGATGCAATAATTGGAAAGGCGATGTTCAATCCACAGGTGACAAAATATTTGGAACATCTTTCTCTAACAAAATAGCATACAGCATTTACCTTGGCTCAGTTTAATATCCTTTCCTCAGCAGATGTGGAAGGTAGGTATGTAAAAAAATACACTATTACAAAAGACTTTGCCCTGGTGGAGTAGACATAATCGAAGTGCTGGCTGGCCCACATTCTTCTACACAGTTCTTTTTATAAGGATTTTTGCAATACTTTGTTGTATTCTGTAGTTTGCAAAATCTCTGATGGCTCAGATGATTTTTATGTTAGCCATTTATTTGTGATTCTAGAATTACGTGGCAAGTGGTAAGATTTTGTCTGACTGTTTATAATGGTTGAGTGGCAGCATTTAGAGATGAATGAAGTGTATGTAAATAGAATAACGATTCATAGGTTTATTAGGGGTAATGTTATCTAATTTTCTCTGACTCTAAATTTTACATTGTGCTTGCATTGTCTGTTGAGCATATGAACTTGAGTATCGATCAGTGGCATTAATAAAACTGAATTATTAATAATACAAATGTCCATCTGCCTCTTTGCCACTCTCATTTACTGTCTGTGTTGAACCACAAATAAACCAATAACTTTGGAACTAAGCAAGAACTGAGTCAGCATTTCAGTGAGATATGCTCACTCCAATCATTGGTGTTCAGAGCCAATCTGGTAAAGCACCAGGCTAGAAAATCAGGAGATGTGATTTCTAGGCCTGATTTAGGCACAAAACCTTGGGCTAGTCACTCTCAGCCCTAGGAACAGACAATGGCAAACCACTTCTATAAAATCTTGCCAAAGAAATTCCAAGGACTTATCCAGGCAGTTGTCTGGAATCAGAAACTAACTTGAAAGCACACACATACAAAAACCATGGAGTAACAAAAAAAAACATAGTTACCCATCAGTTAACCATATGTAAACATAGGTACCATACATTAGCATGTTGCATGAACCAAACCATCATAGTAAGCTATAATATGATTTGTTTTGATTTGATACTACTCTTGATGTTATTTATTTATGCAACCCATCTCTCTGTGAAGTGATTTTTAGCCAGATGGCTGATCCTGTTTAGTATGTTGCATTTGCATTGCTTTTGTCTTTCCATCATGGATTGTTCAGACACTAGTGAGTTCTCACATCAAACGTAGCTCTAATTTTTTTAGAACCAAGATTTATTGACTAAGCTAGCTTTATACATCTAGCCAGAATAACTAAAAAGTTGCAACATTTTGATTCACACTTCACACTATCTCAAAAAGACCTTCCAACACTATCTCAAAAATACCCCAGCCTGAAGGATGGTGTTTGGATTCACATATTGTACTCAACTGAAATAAAATAGCCCATATTATGACAGTGTGGTATATTAATCCAGCCACAATGCCTCTACCTAACCTACCTCACAAGTTCCTCACAGATGTGTGTATGGGTTTATGTATCTCATTAGGCCATAAAAAGATTGATTTTGGAGATTTCAAATGTGTGAATGAGGCAATGAGTGTTTCAAAGTACTCCTATTATGCTGTATATCTCTAGTCAATTCTGGCTTATTCAACAACCCATGAGTTAGCAAGTTGTAGAGTAGCTTATCTGTGAACCCAGCCTGAAAAAAACAATATAGCCCACCTGAGGTTTTCAAAACAAAAGCAGTATTGTTTTTTGTCTGTATGAACTTTTCATTACTATCCTGACATTGTCACTTTAGCTTGGGATATTTTGAATATTTGAATATTATTTCTCTTGTGCTGGTTAATGACTGCAATAAAGTAATTTACTATTTACATTTATCCTTGAAATAATAGGCCTTGTGCCCTAATGCGTTTCTATGAGCACCAATTTGCCAGGCTCCCTACATCACCTGAATTTAATTATTTAACATTCTTTGCATTGAAAATCAATAAATAGGAAAGTAGTGTGCTTCCAAGCAAAACATCAACTTCAAGCTTCCTATCTTTCCTAATTATGCCTGTGGGGTCCAAACAGACTCGAATGGCATATTTTGAAAATAAAATTGTGGTGAGCAGCAGCAGGTGTTTGTCTGAAAGTGATCTATCTGTCAAGGAGAGGAAATGTATTGGGAGTAGCACCATTCTGTCATTTGAGATTGTGGTTGGCCAAGCACAGTAGCCATTTTGTAGACATGTCCATTGTGTGCCCTCAGAATCCCATATCTGCCCTTTAGCCCCAAAGAGGGTGGAGCATCCCACATTTCTTAGATTGGGGATCACAAATAATGTAAATGTGTTGGACATAAAGATTTGTAACAAATATAAAAATGATTTTATATGTACCATATTTTCCGGCGTATAAGACGACCTGGCGTATAAGACGACCCCCTACTTTTAAGAAGTTTTTCAAGGTTTTTTGTCTTATACGCCAGAAAATACTTACATGCCCTGCCCTCCCTGTCCATCGCAGAGGAGGCGAAGGCCCGACTGGCCCCGCTGGCCCTCCCACTGCTCCCGCGCTTCTGCTGGCCCCTGAGACGCAGCGTTTCCCGGGCGGCAGGCAGCGCCGGAGGGCAGCCGCCACCCGCCATGGCCGGCGCCCCTCCTGCTTTCCCCCCCAGGCCTTGAACTTGTCCCATTCGGCGCAGGGTGGGGCAGCTCCGCCCGCAGCCTCTTTTTCATGTGCCGCTTCCCTCTCACCGTCGGCTGAGGCGCGCTCGGCCTGGGCTCCCGGTCCCTCTTCCCGACCGGCTTCCCGCCCTGCCCCTCATGGAGCTGGACTGGGCGTGCAGCCTCTCGGTGTGGCTGCTTTTCCTGGGCAGCCTGGCGGTGTGGCTCCTGCGCTCGTACCTGTTGCTGAGCCGGCGGCTGCTGCTGCGCATGGGGCTGCTGCCCCTCAGCGCCGCGCTCACGGCAGCTGCCTGCTGGCTCGTCTCGGCCAGCACCGCCCGGCGGAAGCGCAGCATCAGATGGGAGCAGGACTTCCCTGCTGGCTCCCGTCCGACGCTCTTAGGGAAGAGCGAGCTGGCAGGGAAGTCCTGCAAACGCACACGCACGCAGGACTTCCCTGCCGGCTCCACGCTCTTCGCTCTTGAGGGCGTCGGACGGGAGTCGGCAGGGCAGTCCTGCACACGCGCGCACTCCCCGGCTGCTGCAGCCGGGGAGTGCACGCGTGCGCAGGACTGCCCTGCCGGCTCCCGCCAGATGCCACCCACTGATTTTCCGGCGTATAAGGCGACTGGGCGTATAAGACAACCCCCCAACTTTTGAGAAGATTTTCAGGGGTTCAAAAGTCGTCTTATACGCCGGAAAATACGGTATGTAAATCTTTGATTGGGAGCCTTGTTTGTTTGAAAGCTGGGCGGTTGAACCAATGTTCTAAATAAATAAACTTAAATCATTATCCTATAGGATCACATTGTGCTCAGAATAACTGGGGAGCCCCTTTCTCATCCAGTGAGATTGTTTGCTTGCTGGAACTACGAGTTCCAAATCTGTGGATTTTTCCAAGCTTTTCTTAATGGGGCAGGCATTGAACAGCAGCTGTGGGTGGAGTAGGAAGTTTTTTCCTCTTTGTGGTTATCAGACTGAGCTAAGTTTAGCCTCTGTTTACAATTCTCCTATTCTTGCCTGGAGTTTAGATTGGAAGAGGGTTTGGCTGCTGCTTCTTTTAAAAATTTATTTCTCAATAAATAATACTTCCAGGCTTGAAAAGAGCATAGGCTGGCACTTTAGAAGAGAGGAAAGGAATGTTGCCTGGAATGAAAAGAACAAGCATGTTTGGCATAAATAAAGCTGAAATAGGATTGGAATTTAAAACAAAGAACCCCACCTTCCAACTCCTTCCCCTTCTCTACTTTATATTCTGCTGCTGAACTTTTCTAGCTGTTAGCTATAAGACAGTATGTAATTTCAGGTTTTTTTATTGCCATCTATTTGGTTTATCCATGAGAGATCAACCTATAGTCCTCTCTACCTGTGAAGGTAGAAAAAAGAGCTGGCTTCCTTTCTAGCCAGAATAGTGCAACAGTGCATTTTTAGCCAGAAAATTTCAACCTGAAGTTTTCAACATGCAGGACTCACATAATTTGATGGAATTTCTGAATTAAAAGCTTCCCTCTGCAAAATAACTTCATGCATGAGGCCAGCTGCTTTTTGGATATACTGTCCAAGAAACAGTTTGGAGAGTATGTCCACCCCAATATGTCCACCAGTCCCCTGATAATTTGACATCAGATGACATTTTTTTAAAAAAACAAAGGTTAAGGTATATTTTCTCCATGGGCATCTAGAAGGGGAGGGGTACGGGAAGACAATGGCGTCATGGACATCATGACATTGTGCAAATGATGTGATTTGAATTAAAGATTGCATTGCATTACACAGCTATTGCATTAATACAAAATCAAACATTAGTATAACAAAACGTGCTTAAAGCTTCTTTAACACTTTCCAGTTAGTGAAACGATGTTCACCTATCTACATAGAACACTTTTTTAATACATTTTTTAATTCATGTCCAAAATTATTGTCTTTGTTTTTTTCTGCAGGCTTGTTATTATTTATTAGATAAATATTTTCCATTTCCTCTAAGAGCATAGATTACATTCCTTCTTTCATTTCACTCCTACCACCCAGTGACGTAAGCTGAATTGAAAGATAGTGGCCAGCCTAATACAGTATATGTTCCTGCAAATTCTAAACTGAGAAAAAAGAGAAAATATCTTCTCATAAAATTTAAAAAGGAACTAAAAAAGGGAAATATTTTCACTTTTCTCTATATTTCAAGCTAATATATCTGTATGTCCATAATCTGACATTTTTAGATATATAAAGAAATAAAATATATTGTTAGATACAGGTTTAGAAAAAATAAAAATATCTTATTTTATAAATGTCCAGCAAATAATTAAATTAATAAACATATTATTAAGAGCACAAAGAGGAATTTTCAACAGCACTCTGACATTGCTAAAGCCATATTAGATAGTAATTAAAAATTAGACTCAGCAGATTTTGAAGTTTTCCAATTTAATGCATGTTGTTTCTGGACACAAATGCACAATGCAACTGGGTGCAAGTCAGCTAAAAGCTCTGTAGATCCAAAGAGACTTAATTAGGCCACAATGAACTTGAATCATTACAACCTGCTTGGCAGTGACACAGACATACATAACGCTTTCACCAGAACAGGAGTGCACAGAATTTGCATGCCCACCTTTGACAACAAAGCAGCATTTACTTCAAGACCTGGTGCCAAACACAAAGACATAAAACAAATGGACACAACCACATAAACTTTTCACTGCTCAACCCCGCCCAAACGTCTCATTATAGTAAATAATTCTGCTCCTTATTTTAAAAAGCAGTTAAATAGTGGGTGAATCCTGACAGCAGGCCATGCAGATCACCTGCCAAAAGAAGGCAAAGCTAATTCATATTACTTTCAACAGTAGCCTTCAAGAAATTCCTCTGATGGCTTCCAGGAAGGAAAGTAGAACTTAAAAGCGATATTTTGCTCATGGAATGTTAATCAGTGTTTTGTAGGACCGGCCATCTGCCTGGTGCAAAGTGGGTGGCTTTGCCATTAAAAAATGTCAAAATGGAAGCCACGGTCAAATGAACCAATTTTTTACATATGTCAGAGCAAGTCTTCAATCACATAATTATGGCCATCTTCGCTGCTTTGACATTACTGTCTCCCCCTCCCCCCTGCAAATATCATTTCCTTTAATCCTAATGTGATTTGCTTGGGTCTAGTTAAATCCTTTGTGGCTTGAAAACCATACCTTACAATGAAAACTAAAGTAGTGCTTCCCAAACAATTTCCTTCATTATCTAAACCAGGGGTCTTCAAACTTGGCCCTTTTATGACTTGCAGACTTCAACTCCCAGAATTCATCAGCCAGCGTGCCTGGCTGAGGAATTCTGGAAGTTGAAGTCCACAAGTCATAAAAGGGCAAAGTTTGAAGACCCTTGATCTAAACCAATGTTTCTCAACCTTGGAAACTTAAACATATGTAGACTTCAACCCTCAGAATCCCCCAGCTAGCCTTGCTGGGAGTTCTGGGAGTTGAATTCCACACAACTTAAAGTTGCAGAAGTTGAGAAACACTGAATTCTAAACCACTTATTAGAAAATCTTATCAAACTTTGAGGAGTGGTCTAAGTTCCTTCTTTCAGCATCGTCATAATTTCAAATGGTCAGCAAACAAATGGTCATAAATTGAGGACTATCTGTATTATAAAAACAGCATCCTTGAATGGTCATTATGTCATTTCAATAAATTATCATTGGTACCCTCATTTATTTTTGTGTTAATAGGAATACTTTGGAAGAGTTTTTAATACATGTGGCAATTTTAAAGTCTATTTAAGTGTCCCTATTGTGATGGGTAATGAATTCATGTGTCGTTACTCAAACAAAAATCACTTTTAGTCAGTTTGGGTTAATTTATATACAAGTTTGGGAAGAACTGGCTTAGAGCTATGGGGGAATATAATCAATGGTGTTTTACTCAATCAATTATAATCTTTGGGTCTTTGGGGCAGAAATCTGGGCACTTTCAACCAAATGAGGAGAAAGACCTCTAAATGCATCTGGCCAAGGACCAGCCTTGTCACTGGAGCAGATTGGAGGAACTTATCCCAGAAAGCAGATATTGACAAGGTCAGCAGCATCCATGGGATGGTCATTTCTTTTGAACCCTTTCCCTTCCCAAAATATTTCACTATGTTTAGTGTCCTGTAAGACACTAAAATGCTCCCTCAAAAATTCTGTTACTGCCCTAGGATTGTCAGTTGATTTATATAGACGAATGGGATGTGTAAATAGGATCCACTAAATGCAACGTGCGAATGCATCCAGGGACGGAAACTATACAAAAGGCAAAATCTATTTTGTGCTACATCTTCCAGAAAGACATCCAAGAGAAATGGCCAATACTAAAAATCTTATAGAACAAAATAGGGCATGACCCCAGGGAATACTCTATATAATCAGTTTTACCTAGAATTAAATTCTGATCCCTTTCTCTCAGGAAGGTTATTGGGGAGCAAGAGGAATCCTATATAGAAAAGATCAATGGCAGGGAAAAATCTTTCTCATGAGGAATAGTTACAAGTGGAGACTTTAAAAAAAATGAATCAATCAGTGTGGGGAGAAGAACATATTAAGGGTTTTTACAATTATATATACAATGTGGAGAATGTCTATGGTGATTCCCAGTCATCCAGATCATAGTTATCTCAAAGGTGCTTTTCCAAAAGGCAACAGGACTTTTTTCCCCCTTGAATACATTTCACTTCTCATCAAAGAAGCTTCTTCAGTTCTTAGATGAGAAGTAAAACATCTTCAAGGAACAACAAAGTACAGTTGCTTTCTGAAAAAAACATCTTTGGGACAATGTAGAGAAAGTGAATCTAGGAAAGCTGAAGCATAAGAGATTCACAGTAGATGAATGGAATACTTGTTCACTGCAACTAGCTAAACTATGGTAAGATATTGAGATACCTATCCTTTGGGACACTTGAAAAGGGAATTAGGCATAAGATTTGCAGTAGTTACAATGTCTTTTGCTATCAGTTCCTGCCCAAAAAGGAATAGGAGAACATTGCTGCCTTGGTGACCCATTAACATTTACTTGGCCATTGTGAAAATGCTGTCTTAGGTTTGCTAGATGGATGACCTGATCCTGCATGGTTTATCTCAGGTCTTTGGCCACTATCCTAACAATTTCCAGAACTAATTTAGTTTTGAAATACAAAGGGGCTCGTTTTTTCTTTAACATAAAATATTTCCTAGCATCTTCTCTTGTGAAATTATTTTCTCTAACTTTTCTTGCTGTTCTGATACTCAGCCTCTCTTACTGTCTGAAGACAGATTGGAATCATGCAATGAATGGAAAATGCACAATTCTGACAACATTTTATTTTTCATTCGGCAGTAGAAATGTCAAGGGAAAGAATATTCTACAATTATACTTCAGAAAGACTATAATTACTTTCAATTAAATTGTGGTCCTTAATGTTTGAATGATTTGACCACAATTAAAATCCATTATCTGATAATCATGTTTTTCTTTTCTTTTTAAAAAAAATCATTTAGACGTTATTGGCAATGTGTGTGAGTGTGTATGTCTGTGTATTGTGAAGTTTAGTATACAGACACTCCCCAGCTTAAGAATGCCTGACTTAAAGACAACGCACAGACGTGAATGGGTTGCCTATGACTAAACATGGAGGATGTCATTCTCCTTCTTCAAGCCATTGAAGTGCTGAAGCTGCGCATTGTTAATACAGTATACAGCCTGTTTTTAGCCATTTTCAGTGGTTCCTGAAAGCACTTTGTCCGCTCAAGGAAGGACAATGGGGCCCTCCATCTTTAATAATAGGCAGTCTGTTTGCAAGTACGAGTTATGACTGAAATACAAATTTGGGTTAAACACAGAACTAGTGAACAATCAATCAGAATAGAGCTGGAAGGGACCTTGGAGGTCTTCTATCCAACCCCTGGCTCAAGAGGAGACCCTATACAATTTGAGACAAGTGGCTGTCCAGTCTCTTCTTAAAAACCTCCAGTGATGAAGCACACACAACTTCTGAAGGCAAGCTGTTCCACTGGTTAATTGTTCTCTCACTGTTAGGAAGTTTCTCCTTAATTCCAGGTTGCTTCTCCCCTTGATTAGTTTCCATCTGTTGTTTCTTGTCTTGCCTGGTGCTTTGGAAAATAAGTTGATCCTCTCTTCTTTGTGGCAGCCCCTCAAATCCTGAAGTACTGCTATCATATTCCCCCTAGTCCTTCTTTTCTCTAGACTAGCCATACCCAATTCCTGCTGTTAAGTCGTGGGATCTGGTGAGCGGGAATGAAGACACAAGGCTGAGTACAGAGAAACTCATTTGTTTATTCTTGCTGGAACTGTACTTGAGCTTGGGCCTCACCCAGCCACAATATGTAGCCTAGCCCTACGGTAGCAGCCAATAGGATTGAACCCGTGCTTGCTGCTTGGGGCTGACCAATTGCAGGACCGGAGATGGCCTGTCTGGGTTGCTAGAGAGCCGTTAGCTCTCCAGCAATGCACGTGGTGTGGTACCATAAGCCCAATACATAACACCTGCAATTGTTCTTCATATATTTTAGTCTCCAGGCCTTTAATCGAGTTAACCCAATCCCTGGGTTAACAGAGCCTAGTTAAGCCAAGGGCTGCCTGTATAAGTCCAAGACCTTAATATAATATATTAATAACACAGGTCCAGTCCCTAGTTAACAGACCCTAGTTAACACAGGGACTGCCTGTATAAGTCCAAGATCTTAATATTAAACGGAACAGCTGCTAAAAGAAGATAGGCTTCTAATTCTCAAGAACTAATATCTGACATTGTCCTTACGTTTTCTTCTTCTCATTCCATATGATCTCACCTTTACAAAAGAATCCTATCTGCAAGTTATGGCCACTGAGAAAACTACCATTGGTTCTTAGACCCTTACACTAGCTCAGCATGGCACAATGCCAACAGTAGAAAAGTTCAATTCTACCGCAGTGCAATACGTATTATTGCTGTAACCTTATCTCTTTGAGGTGCTCCATAATGGGAAAAACAAAAGAAAGGGCAGCGTTATGATCAGGAATGCAGATCCCTCTGAAGCCTGTGGCTCTTTATAAGTATTGACTGCAGCCTCCAAAATTTGCTACCATTTTTCAGTGCAAAAGGACAAAATCTTTTTAGGCAAAACAGAAGCCTGAAAGGTATATAGCTAAAAGCCATTTTTCAAAAAACTTAATAGTTCATAGTATTAAGTATTTTGAAAAATGGCTTAGAGGGTTTTTTTCTGTATGACAGTGCTTTTTTTTTCTTCCAAAACTCTGTGTGAATAACCAAAGCTGGTCATACAATATCTAAAATAAAATAAAGCCAGACTATGCACACAACCTCTCATTTCAAATTGGTTTTCCAATTGTTCCCATGAATCTTTAATGCATTCTAGTTTTTAACATGTACAACTCAAATGTTACTATCTTGAATTTTGGAACAGGATTCAGCTGTTCAATATTTTTGAATCTGAAGCCTGATTCAAATGTTCAGAAGGAAAGTACAAAGTTAAAATTGCTCATTTCTTCTATTTAGTACATTCAAATAGAATGTTCTCTGTCTAATTATAATAATTATCAGTATTGCCCAGTGCATCATACAACTGAGTTGTATTGTTGTGATGTTATGCAACAAGGGAATCAGTAAGTAAATGGTGAGGTTCAGATTCAGGTTCTCTAACAGGACTGGAAACAGGAGTTGAAGCCCATTGTATCTGGAAGGGACTAACTTAGGGAACACCACCAGTGTTCATATTGCTAGCCAAGCACAAGCATAAGAATACTTTTCTGTGCAAAGAACTCTATTCTTTAATGAAAATGTGTTGGGGTAGGCCAGGATAGGTGGGACTGAATCCAGGAATGGATTGGGTCAGAACAATAGAAATGAGTCTTCTTTTGTCTCTGTTCTTTCTCTGTCTAGACCAGGGGTAGGCAACCTCGGCTCTTTTATGACTCATGGACTTCAACTCCCAGGAGTTGAAGTCAATGAGTCATAAAAGAGCCGAGGTTGCCTACCCCTGGTCTAGACAAGCTGTTTCTAAAACTGCTTATCAATTGCCTGAGAGCCACCTCTAGATGGCAGTAAGGAGTTATGACCTTCCTGCCATCTAGTGGTCCTTTTGAGGTTTGCAGCCCAGATCAACCTTAGTTGATACCTATCTATACTATCGGTAGAAGAAAGATGTAAAAGACATTGGAAAAAGACAGCATGGTTACAAATAGGAAAAAAATTATTCTGTACAGTCTGAGGCAGAGCAATTACTATACAAACACCTCGTTTGAAAGCACATTTCACTTTCTTGTATACTTTCTAACACACTTACACTCACATTTTCCCCGTTTGGTCTCCCTCTTCCTTCCCATCCAGAAAAGGAGGGACAGATTGTTTTAGTCAGATACCTGACCTTACCGTTTATTAAAAAAAACTGTTCATATTTAATCCAAGGCTACATGTAATTTTGGGGGTGCTGGTTGCCAATCTCTCAGGTTTAAGGTTTTTCTCATCCAACACTGCAACAACTATTTACAACTATTTCAGTGACACAGAAAATCATACTTAAAGATGCACAACGATCTATGGTTGTTCCCCCCCCCCCACACACAGGTTTTTTGTTTTGTTTTTGTTTTGCAAAGAGAAGAAATCACTCCAACCAAAGCAAACTTTTATTTTTCTGAACTAGACCATGTTGTCCCTTCCTGCTACGTAGCTTCCCTACTTTCTACATGAAATTTAGCCTGGAACGTACCAGTCTCCGTGTTCTTTGCTATTGATTAATGTAAGCTGCAGAGGGTTAGCACGAGCTATCAATCCACAACAGCTGGCTAGGCTGGCACTTGCAAGCCACAGACACAGCAGTCATTGCTCTGTGCCTGAAAAAAAACACAATCAGTACATTCAGTACAACAGTAACTATTTTGTGTGCTGATTGCATTCTGAGGACAGAAACTGAAATGGCAGATGAATCATTGTTTAAAAATATGAGACACTCTGATGCAAATAAAACAGTCTCTCTTGACACTTGTGTGCAATAACTCCGTTTTCATTAAATGTTCCAAGCTCTAACTGCAACGATCATTTAAATTAAAAAAAGCTTGTGCATATTTACTAGGGGGAAAAAATCTTTATTTATTTGCAAAAAGGTTTTAGGTATCTGTTTTTATTACTATTTAAACAGCTTCTCTGTCACCGCCTTCTTCGTAATAGCTAATTTATATATATATTTTCTAATGCTGTTAGGACAAATAATTCAGTTTAACAGTCTGTTCAGACTCATCTCTTCTTCCATTAAAATCGTTAATATTTTGTTCATTTTCCTTTCCTTGCTTTTTTAATAACAATTCCCCTCCCTTTGCACACTTTTTTAAATAAATATTTTATTAATTTTCTAATTTTACAATCGTAAGTACTTAGTAAGCAATGTGTTGTCTGGGTCTATTAGTAATTCAGGGGTACATATTAACTTTCTCAGTCTAGTCCAATACTACATCATCCAGTGCTTCCTTGGTCCTTTCTTCTTCCAGTAGTATGCATTTTTCCATACTGGGCAAATACAATTCTTGTTATTGTTAATACATATATAATTAAATATAGACATCTTCATGACATTTTTTGGTATTATACATAATATCGATAGCGTCAATTTATAATATCTTTTCTAGCCAAAATATATCTCAATTGCATTTGCACTTAAAATCTATTTATTCAAGCAATATTTATTTATTTATTTATTTATTTATTAGTTTTTATAAACCGCCCTTCTCCCGAGGGACTCGGGGCGGTGTACAGAGGAAGGAAGTTCTACAGATGAACAATAAAAAGTAATAAAAACAATATTGAAAACAAACTGGGACCCCAATTAACGCTATCATGCCAGGCCGGACTGCTGGAACAGGAAAGTTTTTAAGTCGCGTCGGAAGGTACGGAGGTCGGGGGCCATCCGGATTTCGGTTGGTAAGCTGTTCCAGAGGGCTGGCGCACCCACTGAGAATGCCCTCCCCCTGGGGGCCACCAGCCGACATTCCTTGAGCGGTGGCACCCTGAGGAGGCCCTCTCTGTGGGAGCGCACAGGACGGTGGGGTGCTGACATCGGCAGAAGGTGCTCCCGTAGGTAGTCCGGACCCATGCCATGTAGGGCTTTGTATGTCAATATCCTGTTTTTCCCGCTTTTTAAATTTTTTTAATTTCCCATCAATGTTCAAAATATCTCTATCACTTATAATTTTCTCATAATAAAATATATTTGGGTAACCAAAAACTTTCCTTATTCAAACCCTTTTAGAATTATCATATTTCCCATCTCATAACAAAGTATAATATTCTACTTGCAAATCCTATCCTTCTAATTATAATAATACTTTTATTTCTAACAGTTATCTATTTTCTTAGCCATATTCAAACATCTGTTTAGTAGTATAATATCCCATCTAATAGGTCAGAACCTCAATTTTCTTCAGTCTTACTCTAGCTTTCTTACTTTGCCAAATAACTTTCCAAGTCAGTACATTTAAATCATTAAGTAGTTCTTCCTCTGTTTTTGTATATATTATTTGGAATGAGGAAAAGAATTTGGTTAAAGTATTTTTGTAAGAACGCTCAACTCATTTATATTCATTAAACAGCCTCCATCCTTCTCCTTTAGTTTTTCTTTTCATTTCTTGTTTGTCAGTATTCAGCATTTCTCCTAGCAGCTTTATCATCCATTTGATCATCTCTTCTTCCTTATCCTCAAATGTGTTCTGAGATTTTGACAAGTGTGATGTCTTTTCCATTTCTGGTATTATCACTTCATCTTCTAATTTTTTATGTGTCTGTATCTGTCTGTTAATTCCTTCCTTAGTTCCTCCATCTTTAGATCGGTTTCTTCTAATTTTCCTTCTGTTTTTTGGGTTATTAGTTCCTTCTTTGCAGTCATTGTCTGCATTTGTAAGTTTAGGTTAGAAAATTGTTCTTTTATCTCATTTGAGTTATTTTTAGTCTCATCCTGAAATAAAACAATTGTCTGTTGGATTGATTTCAACATGGAAAGAATTTCTTTCTGAGATTCATTAACATTTTCTTTTTGATATGTCAAGCTGGGAGCTTTAGAGACAGGTGTTGGGTGATTTTTTACCATTTAAGGCTAAGTATGGAACATTTATTTTGTTTTTGTATGTAGTCTTTATAGTCCAATAGGGTCCCCAACCCAGAGAAGCATCCCAAGAATTTTTGTTTTTCCCTTTTCCCAGCTGCAGTCTGCAAAAATGAAAGTGTTTAGGAACAACAAAGAGTCTTATCTGAATCTGGGCTTCAAGCCAAGTTTCCCTTAAGCATAATAAATTGTAGTGTCATACTTCTCCACTAGATATCGTTGACACCGTCTTCCAGCTTTCCAAATCCAAGTTAATTTTGCAAACTTTCAAATATTTTTTCTAAAAGAAAGTCTCAAAGGTACTTTTAGTCCCCAAATTTCAAAGCTATAGATCTGTATTAGTTCCAAATGGATTTTGTAGTTTCCTCTGTTTTTCCCCAAAGCAATTAATTTGCCACTTTTCTTTTCCTGAGGGAACAGGGCAATAACTTCCCTTCCCTCTCTCATCAGGGAGGATTCTTTGCTTTGGGCATTCTTTTTTACAGGAAAGTAGTGTTAGGGCCATAAAAAGAGGATAAAGTTCACCCAGTTCTATCCACGTTGCTCAGAAATTGCTAGTTAATGCTTGTCTTTGGTTGTCAGAAGCTTCTGA